>NC_084754.1:2977453-2994953 GCF_033978785.1 Entelurus aequoreus | reverse complement strand
ATGTAGGCTCTATGCTCAGCTTGCGACAAAGCCCTTCATCATTACGCCTACACGCTGCCTGTGCTGAAGGGCATTACAGAGGCAGACTGCTAAGTAACATTTAACACAAACTTGGAAGGACTCATTTCTACTCATGATTTAGCAAAGCTCTACCACGCATTGTGCGTGTTTAAATGCCCAAAGCACATGACATTTCTTGGTTTGCTTCTCCTTAACTGTAATTACCTATGTGAATAGTAGAGATTAAGGAAGACCTTCTACACTCCAAATGCTTAAGAGAAAACTTAACAAAAAAAAAGGAAAAAAAGCAGCAACGAACCATATAAATTGATTGCTATTTATAATGTTTGAGGGCCACTCCACTGATTCAGTGTCACTTGCTTGTTGAAACTCATAAAATAATCTTACATTCTTTTTTTTTTTTTCAACTTTAAATCTGATACAGTGCATCCGGAAAGTATTCACAACGCTTCACTTTTTCCACATGTTGTTATGTTATGAATAAATTCATTTTGGCTCTTAAAATTCTAAACACAATACCCCATAATGGCAATGTGAAAAGTTATTTGTTAAAATGTTGCAAATATGTTTAATATATATATATATATATATATATATATATATATATATATATATATATATATATATATATATATATATATATATATATATATATGTATGTGTGGGAAAAAAATCACAAGACTATTTCATCTCTACAGGCCTGTTTCATGAGGGGTTTCCTCAATCCTCAGGAGATTTTAATGGAAGCATTCACATACCATGGTTTATATAGGGCACAGAGCGGGTGGGTACAGGCAGGCGTGGGGGCGTGGTGATTGACTCATGTGTTACCTAGGAGGTGTTTCCTTCTGTGACGGCATGCTGATACAATTTCGCTGCGCTTGTTGAGGGATGACAACTCTGGACGGTATATGATAAACAGTTTCTCTTTTAAGCATAGGTTGCATCTTTTGTTACCACTGTTGTAAGGTGTGCTGGATGCAAGAATTTGCCATGTTATTGAGTATTCAACATTATTGTCTTTGAGAGTCCAAATGTGTTTGCTGATGAAATGCTTCCATTAAAATCTCCTGAGGATTGAGGAAACCCCTCATGAAACAGGCCTGTAGAGATGAAATAGTCTTGTGATTTTTTCCCACACATACATATTACGCTCTACCACGGTATCGAGCACTATTTTTTGGATAATCTAATTAAGACATATATATATATATATATATATATATATATATATATATATATATATATATATATATATATATATATATATATATATATATATATATATATATATATATATATATATATATATATATATATACTACCGTTCAAAAGTTTGGGGTCACCCAAACAATTTTGTGGAATAGCCTTCATTTCTAAGAACAAGAATAGACTGTCGAGTTTCAGATGAAAGTTCTCTTTTTCTGGCCATTTTGAGCGTTTCATTGACCCCACAAATGTGATGCTCCAGAAACTCAATCTGCTCAAAGGAAGGTCAGTTTTGTAGCTTCTGTAACGAGCTAAAGTGTTTTCAGATGTGTGAACATGATTGCACAAGGGTTTTCTAATCATCAATTAGCCTTCTGAGCCAATGAGCAAACACATTGTACCATTAGAACACTGGAGTGATAGTTGCTGGAAATGGGCCTCTATACACCTATGTAGATATTGCACCAAAAAGCAGACATTTGCAGCTAGAATAGTCATTTACCACATTAGCAATGTATAGAGTGTATTTCTTTCAAGTTAAGACTAGTTTAAAGTTATCTTCATTGAAAAGTACAGTGCTTTTCCTTCAAAAATAAGGACATTTCCATGTGACCCCAAACTTTTGAACGGTAGTGTATATATATATATACATATATATATATACACATATACATACATACATACCGTATTTTTCGGACTATAAGTCGCAGTTTTTGTCATAGTTTGGCCGGGGGTGCGACTTATACTCAGGAGCGACTTATGTGTGAAATGATTAACACATTAGCGTAAAATATCAAATAATATTATTTAGCTCATTCACGTAAGAGACTAGACGTATAAGATTTCATGGGATTTAGCGATTAGGAGTGACAGATTGTTTGGTAAACGTATAGCATGTTCTATATGTTATAGTTATTTGAATGACTCTTACCATAATATGTTACGTTAACATACCAGTTGGTTATTTATGACTCATATAACGTACACTTATTCAGCCTGTTGTTCACTATTCTTGATTTATTTTAAATTGCCTGTCAAATGTCTATTCTTGGTGTTGGCTTTTATCAAATACATTTCCCTAAAAAATGCGACTTATACTCCAGTGCGACTTATATATGTTTTTTTCCTTCTTTATTATGCATTTTCGGCCAGTGCGACTTATACTCCAGAGCGACTTATACTCCGAAAAATACGGTACATATATACACAATTCCATACATACATACATATACATTTATATATATATATATACATACATACATACATATATATATATATATAGTTGCATGTCCTTAAGTATTCACAGCCTTTGCTCAATACTCAAAATTCTACACACAATACCACATAATGACAATGTGAAAAGGTGGTTTTAAATTTTTTTGCAAATTTAAAAAAAAATCTAAAAAAATCACATGTACATACAGTACAAGCCAAACGTTTGGACACACCTTCTCATTCAATGTGTTTTCTTTATTTTCATGACTATTTACATTGTAGATTGTCACATCAAAACTATGAATGAACACATGTGGAGTTATGTACTTAACAAAAAAAGGTGAAATAACTGAAAACATGGTTTATGTTCTAGTTTCTTCAAAATAGCCACCCTTTGCTCTGGTTACTTTTTTGTACACTCTTGGCATTCTCTCAATGGGCTTCAAGAGGTAGTCACCTGAAATGGTTTTCACTTCACAGGTGTGCTTGGAGCTCATCGAGAGAATGCCAAGAGTGTGCAAAGCAGTAATCAGAGCAAAGGGTGGCTATTTTATAAAACATGTTTTCAGTTATTTCACCTTTTTTTGTTAAGTACATAACTCCACATGTGTTCATTCATAGTTTTGATGCCTTCAGTGACAATCTACAATGTAAATAGTCATGAAAATAAAGAAAACACATTGAATGAGAAGGTGTGTCCAAACTGTTGGCCTGTACTGTATGTATTTGCAGCCTTTGCTCAACACTTTGTTGATGCATCTTTGGCAGCAATTACAGTCTTTTTGAATATGATGCCACAAGCTTGGCACACCTATCTTTGGGCAGTTTTGCCCATCTCTCTTTGCAGCACCTCTCAAGCTCCATCAGGTTGGATGACAAGCGTTGGTTTTTATCCAGGATGTCTCCGTAAATTGCTGCATAATCTTAGTCTAGTCAGGGAGGTGACCAAGAACCCGGTTTTCACAGCTACAGCATTCCTCTGTGGAGAGAGGAGAACCTTCCAGAAGGACAACCATCTCTGCAGCAAACCACAAATCAGGTCTGTATGAATAGCAAAATAGCTTGAGCCCTGTGACTTGTCTACGTGGACAATTCAAGCCTCCCGGAGCCAACGAGTTCCAGAGAGAGAAAAAGAGAGCAAATCAGGCTTTGAGGAAAGTATTTTTGTGTCGGAGTCTTTGAATATCAATTCTTTATGATCTCTTCAACTTAATTGTTGTAGTTTAATAGCCTTAGTGTAGTGTTTTGGGAGCTCTAAAGGCTGCATGCACTGCAGACTCATAGTCAAAAAGATGGAGTTTCAATGGGTGTTTTATTTTATCTTCACTTTTATCGTTTTCATTTTAAATGCCAGTTATTGTGATAGTCCATTTCCCCTATTCCTACTGGCCAGTTGTGGCCTGTATTCATTTGACACCAGTGGTCTAAATGCCTTAAATTACCATTACAGTAATAACAGTAAACTAACAATATTGCTTTTCAACCATTTCGATGTCTTAAGTATTTGCAGTGTAATTCCAGTACAAGTTGTAAACAAAAAACAATCTTGCAAGTGCAAAAATTCTGAATCAAAGAGGTTGTGCACAGACAACTTTGGGTGGACATCCGCCCCGTTTTCCAGGCAAGAAAGTTTATTTCCACCAGAACCTCCTCTGTTTGCAGGTAGAACAGAAGCCATTTCTTAGTAATAAGTTTGCCAAAATGCACCTGAAAGACACTCAGACTAGAGATGTCCGATAATATCGGACTGCTGATATTATCGTCCGATAAATGCTTTAAAATGTACAGTGTTTACCACACATTCATTTATTTGTGGCGGCCCGCCACGAAAGAATTACGTCCGCCACAAATTTAAAAAATTAAAATAAAAAAATCTTTTATTTTGTTTTTTTGTCCTGTCCAGCAAATCATATAGTTGATGTAGATGCCCATATAGGCTGTTCACATTTACTTTACAAAAGAGAAGTGTAGGATACTTCTCTTGTTGCCTTATTTGTATTTGACCACTACTGTTTTCTGTTTATTTGTTACTGACTGTGGCAGGACACCTCTGCCTCTGTTTCACTTTATGTTGCTGGTAAATAATATGCTTGTAGTAGTAGGCTAAAGTTACATTATTTAGTATGCACTAAGTAAAGGGGCAGAGCTTTAAGAGACATTTTAGCTTTTATATTTTATAAGATATATTTTTTGTAAGAACCACAATTAATAAATATATTTCAGTGAATAACTTATTGTTCAAATCTGTATATATATGTACATAAAGTGTTGTATTTATATTGTAAGATGGATGGATGGACGTTTAAAACAAAACTGTTATTATTAATTAGTAAGTATACATTTTTTGAGCCTTTTTAGAGAAAATCATATCATTGTAGTAAATTATGCAAATTACTCGATGATGTCATGGTGACCACGCCCATAGCCACACCCCCACCGCCACAGGTATCTTGGCAGTTTATGGGAACACTGATGTAATATCGGAAATTACCGGTATCGGTTTCATAAAAGTAAACTGTATGACTTTTTAAAATGCTGCTGTACGGAGTGGTGCACGGACGTAGGGAGAAGTACAGAGCGCCAATAAACCTTGAAGGCACTGCCTTTGCGTGCCGGCCCAATCACATAATATCTACCGCTTTTCACACACACACACACAAGTGAATGCAAAGCATACTTGGTCAACAGCCATACAGGTCACACTGAGGGTGGCCGTATAAACAACTTTAACACTGTTATAAATATGCGCCACACTGTGAACCCACACCAAACAAGAATGACAAACACATTTCGGGAGAACAGCCGCACCGTAACACAACATAAACACAACAGAACAAATACCCAGAACCCCTTGCAGCACTAACTCTTCCGGGACGCTACAATATACCCCCCACACACACCTCAACCTCCTCATGTTCTCTCAGGGAGAGCATGTCCCAAATTCCAAGCTGCTGTTTTGAGGCATGTTAAAAAAAAGAATGCACTTTGTGACTTCAATAATAAATATGGCAGTGCCATGTTGGCATTTTTTTCCATAACTTGAGTTGATTTATTTTGGAAAACGTTGTTACATTGTTTAATGCATCCAGCGGGGCATCACAACAAAATTAGGCATAATAATGTGTTAATTCCACGACTGTATATATCGGTATCGGTTGATATCGGAATCAGTATTTAAGAGTTGGACAATATCGGAATATCGGCAAAAAAGCCATTATCGGACATCTCTAATAATAATAATAATGGATTAGATTTATATAGCGCTTTTCTAGACACTCAAAGCGCTTCACAGAGAAGTGAGAACCCATCATTCATTCACACCTGGTGGTGGTAAGCTACTTTCGTAGCCACAGCTGCCCTAGGGTAGACTGACGGAAGCGTGGCTGCCAGTTCGAAAAACCAACACTTCCCATCTAATCTGATGGAGTTTGAGAGGTGCTGCAAAGAGGAATCGACAAAACTGCCCAAGGATAGGTGTGCCAAGCTTGTGGCGTCGTATTCAAAAAGACTTGCGGCTGTAATTGCTGCCAAAGGTGTATCAACAAAGTGTTGAGCAAAGGCTGCAAATACCTATGTACTGTACATGTGATTTTTTTTTTTATATATACACACTACCGTTCAAAAGTTTGGGGTCACCCAAACAATTTTGTGGAATAGCCTTCATTTCTAAGAAGAAGAATAGACCGTCGAGTTTCAGATGAAAGTTCTCTTTTTCTGGCCATTTTGAGCGTTTAATTGACCCCACAAATGTGATGCTCCAGAAACTCAATCTGCTCAAAGGAAGGTCAGTTTTGTAGCTTCTGTAACGAGCTAAAGTGTTTTCAGATGTGTGAACATGATTGCACAAGGGTTTTCTAATCATCAATTAGCCTTCTGAGCCAATGAGCAAACACATTGTACCATTAGAACACTGGAGTGATAGTTGCTGGAAATAGGCCTCTATACACCTATGTAGATATTGCACCAAAAAGCAGACATTTGCAGCTAGAATAGTCATTTACCACATTAGCAATGTATAGAGTGTATTTCTTTTAAGTCAAGACTAGTTTAAAGTTATCTTCATTGAAAAGTACAGTGCTTTTCCTTCAAAAATAAGGACATTTCAATGTGACCCCAAACTTTTGAACGGTAGTGTGTATATATACAAATTTGCAAACAATTTTAAAACCACCTTTTCACATTGTCATTTTGAGTACAAAAATGACTTTATTCCATTTTGGAATAGGGCTGTAACATAACAAAATATGGGGGAAAAAATGAAGGACAAGGTAAGAGGAGTCCATTTTTAGCATATAAGGTAATTACATTTATGCTAAAAAAAATGTTTGATCAATTTATAAAATGTTGATTCATCACAAAATTATATTTTAAGAAAAGTATTTTAGAGTGGACAGGACTAAGTGAAACCCCGTGGACACTTCAGAGTAAAGTTTAACACAATTATTTATCAAAGTAAAGTAAACATAAAGTATAGTATAGTATACAGCTGCTTCCCTTCCATGCCAGCAACTTCAGGGTTCCAGGTTCAATCCCCGTCTATGGCCATCCAAGTCACTGCCGTTGTGTCCTTGGGCAAGACACTTCACCCTTGCTTCCAGTGCTGCTCACACTGGTGAATGAATGATAGGTGGTGGTAGGCGCACATTGGCAGCCACGCTTAAGTCAGTCGACCCCAGGGCAGCTGTGGCTACAAATGTAGCTTACCACCACCTAGTGCAGTGGTTTTTAACCTTGTTGGAGGTACCGAACCCCACCAGTTTCATATGCGCATTCACCCAACCCTTCTTTAGTGGAAAATAAAACCATTTTTTTTCCAAATTCAAGACGAAGTTATATGTTTTTGGTAACACTTTAGTATGGGGAGCATATTCTAAGTAACAAAGACTTAATTTAGAGTTATTTGGACACTAGGGGAACATATTCTAAGTAACAAAGACTTCATTTAGAGTTATTTGGACACTAGGGGAACATATTCTAAGTAACAAAGACTTAATTTAGAGTTATTTGGACACTAGGGGAACATATTCTAAGTAACAAAGACTTAATTTAGAGTTATTTGGACACTAGGAGAACATATTCTAAGTAACAAAGACTTAATTTAGAGTTATTTGGACACTAGGGGAACACATTCTAAGTAACAAAGACTTCATTTAGAGTTTTTTGGACACTAGGAGAACATATTCTAAGTAACAAAGACTTAATTTAGAGTTATTTGGACACTAGGGGAACATATTCTAAGTAACAAAGACTTAATTTAGAGTTATTTGGACACTAGGAGAACATATTCTAAGTAACAAAGACTTAATTTAGAGTTATTTGGACACTAGGGGAACATATTCTAAGTAACAAAGACTTAATTTAGAGTTATTTGGACACTAGGAGAACATATTCTAAGTAACAAAGACTTAATTTAGAGTTATTTGGACACTCGGGGAACATATTCTAAGTAACAAAGACTTAATTTAGAGTTATTTGGACACAAGGGGAACATATTCTAAGTAACAAAGACTTAATTTAGAGTTATTTGGACACTAGGGGAACATATTGTAAGTAACAAAGACTTAATTTAGAGTTATTTGGACACTAGGGGAACATATTCTAAGTAACAAAGACTTAATTTAGAGTTATTTGGACACTAGGGGAACATATTCTAAGTAACAAAGACTTCATTTAGAGTTATTTGGACACTAGGGGAACATATTCTAAGTAACAAAGACTTAATTTAGAGTTATTTGGACACTAGGGGAACATATTCTAAGTAACAAAGACTTAATTTAGAGTTATTTGGACACTAGGGGAACATATTCTAAGTAACAAAGACTTAATTTAGAGTTATTTGGACACTAGGGGAACACATTCTAAGTAACAAAGACTTTATTTAGAGTTATTTGGACACTAGGGGAACACATTCTAAGTAACAAAGACTTAATTTAGAGTTATTTGGACACTAGGGGAACATATTCTAAGTAACAAATACTTAATTTAGAGTTATTTGGACACTAGGGGAACATATTCTAAGTAACAAAGACTTAATTTAGAGTTATTTGGACACTAGGGGAACATATTCTAAGTAACAAAGACTTAATTTAGAGTTATTTGGACACTAGGGGAACATATTCTAAGTAACAAAGACTTAATTTAGAGTTATTTGGACACTAGGGGAACATATTCTAAGTAACAAAGACTTAATTTAGAGTTATTTGGACACTAGGGGAACATATTGTAAGTAACAAAGACTTAATTTAGAGTTGTTTGGACACTAGGGGAACATATTGTAAGTAACAAAGACTTAATTTAGAGTTATTTGGACACTAGGGGAACATATTCTAAGTAATAAAGACTTAATTTAGAGTTATTTGGACACTAGGGGAACATATTCTAAGTAACAAAGACTTAATTTAGAGTTATTTGGACACTAGGGGAACATATTCTAAGTAACAAAGACTTAATTTAGAGTTATTTGGACACTAGGGGAAAATATTCTAAGTAACAAAGACTTAATTTAGAGTTATTTGGACACTAGGGGAACATATTCTAAGTAACAAAGACTTAATTTAGAGTTATTTGGACACTAGGGGAACATATTCTAAGTAACAAAGACTTAATTTAGAGTTATTTGGACACTAGGGGAACATATTCTAAGTAACAAAGACTTCATTTAGAGTTATTTGGACACTAGGAGAACATATTGTAAGTAACAAAGACTTAATTTAGAGTTATTTGGACACTAGGGGAACATATTCTAAGTAACAAAGACTTAATTTAGAGTTATTTGGACACTAGGGGAACACATTCTAAGTAACAAAGACTTAATTTAGAGTTATTTGGACACTAGGGGAACATATTCTAAGTAACAAAGACTTAATTTAGAGTTATTTGGACACTAAGGGAACATATTCTAAGTAACAAAGACTTAAATTAGAGTTATTTGGACACTAGAGGAACATATAAGTAACAAAGACTTAATTTAGAGTTATTTGGACACTAGGGGAACATATTCTAAGTAACAAATACTTAATTTAGAGTTATTTGGACACTAGGGGAACATATTCTAAGTAACAAAGACTTAATTTAGAGTTATTTGGACACTAGGAGAACATATTCTAAGTAACAAAGACTTAATTTAGAGTTATTTGGACACTAGGGGAACATATTCTAAGTAACAAAGACTTAATTTAGAGTTATTTGGACACTAGGGGAACATATTCTAAGTAACAAAGACTTAATTTAGAGTTATTTGGACACTAGGGGAACACATTCTAAGTAATAAAGACTTAATTTAGAGTTATTTGGTTAGGGTTAGGGTCAGGGTTAGAGGGTTAGGGTTATAATAAGGCCATGCAGAAAAAAGGCATTAATAAGTACTTAATAATGACTAGTTAAGAGCCAATATGTTACTAATTTGCATGTTAATAAGCAACTAATTAATGGTGAATATGTTCCCCATACTAAAGTGTTACCATGTTTTTTTACTGGTGCATAAAATGAACTGTGCATGACCATCACCTTGTTCAAAGAACAAAACCAACACAGTGCATAAACTCACAACAAATTACACACCTGCAAACCAGTCAGCTGTTGCCGTATCCGTAATACGCCGATAGGGAAAAGTTTGTATTTACACGATGAGTCGGGTGTGTCTTGACCTCCGCCGAACCCCTGAGGCCGACTCACCGAACCCCTAGGGTTCCATCGAACCCAGGTTAAGAACCACAGACCTAGTGTGAATGTGCAGTGAATGAATAATGGGTTCTCACTTCTCTGTGAGCGCTTCGAGTCTCTAGTCGATAGAAAGGCGCCATATAAATCTAATCCATTATTATTATTATTATTATTATTAACTGCATTATAGTCAGTTTGTGATAAAGTATAATATGTAAGATGTCAAACTAGTTTAATAGTGAAGTCCTGATCAACATTTCTGGCCTTTGATCCAGATCTGATTTTTTTGCCTCAGATTCGAGACGATTTTGTGTCCCGATTCGATAACATCCTTTTTCCTCCATCATACATTATATCACTTGAATTTATTTTCACATAAAAAAATGTAGGTTTTTAAGATGTGGCCACTTTCATTTGATTGTATATTAGTAGTGGTAGCAAATACGGTCAACTTCCTCTGTTTTCAGTTACGTCGAGGCCACATTGGGGGCTGTGCACATTTATACTGCAGTCTGATAAAGATCACATTTTACTTGCAAATGGAAACAGTCAGATTTCGAAAAAAATCTAATTTGGGCCACTTTGGACTGCAGTGTAAACGTACGTCTTGGGGGAAAAGGCCACAATTGGGGAAAATTCCCATTGGCTCGTTTGGGGAAAGTATGAGGGAAGGGAAGATTGCTTTAGAAATATCTCCACCATGCCTCCATGGTTTGATTTTAGGAAGATCCCAAATACACAAGAACAGATACCAATTGGTAACAAAATGTGGTTTTGAATGATAGGCCCCCTTTAAATAATCCTATTTCACATTAAAGTCTCATACTGTCAGGCAGCAGGACAAGGCAAAATGTATTTTTCCAGTGTTGAAGGGAGTTTAAAAAATATTTTAAAATGTATTTTATACACTACCGTTCAAAAGTTTGGGGTCACATTGAAATGTCCTTATTTTTGAAGGAAAAGCACTGTACTTTTCAATGAAGATAACTTGAAACTAGTCTTAACTTGAAAGAAATACACTCTATACATTGCTAATGTGGTAAATGACTATTCTAGCTGCAAATGTCTGCTTTTTGGTGCAATATCTACATAGGTGTATAGAGGCCCATTTCCAGCAACTATCACTCCAGTGTTCTAATGGTACAATGTGTTTGCTCATTGGCTCAGAAGGCTAATTGATGATTAGAAAACCCTTGTGCAATCATGTTCACACATCTGAAAACACTTTAGCTCGTTACAGAAGCTACAAAACTGACCTTCCTTTGAGCAGATTGAGTTTCTGGAGCATCACATTTGTGGGGTCAATTAAACGCTCAAAATGGCCAGAAAAAGAGAACTTTCATCTGAAACCCGACAGTCTATTCTTGTTCTTAGAAATGAAGGCTATTCCACTAAATTGTTTGGGTGACCCCAAACTTTTGAACGGTAGTGTGTATGAAGTCAGATCAATGTGCAGGATACTTTGCTTCATGGAAAGTACATTTTGTACATTCCATTTCCTCTGCGCACAAATGGAACAGATACAGCGGAATGGCTCTTAATGACTAGAGTACATTAGTACGTCTTCAAACCTTTTGACGGGCTCTGAGTGGACGAGAGCGGCATCCGTCATCACTTTCATCCAGGACTCCATCTCTTTGGCTGTGTCAGTGCAAAAGTAGTATGTTCGCATGTTGGGATGTGTCGCCTGTCATGACAATGAACAAGTGTCTGAAAGAGAGAGAAGACGTGTCATGCCCACGGGGATTTTAAATAACAGATAATTCAAATAACAATGGCTTAAACAGGCTATATCAGTCTTCGCGTTACGCAAATATGAAGAGAAATGGTGGTGAGAATTTACCGTATTTTCCGGACCATAGGGCGCGCCGGATTATAAGGCGCAATGCCGATGAGCGGGTCTAGTCATGTCTATTTTTATACAAAAGGTGCACCGGATTATAAGGCGCATTAAAGGGGTCATATTATGATTTTTTTTTCTAAATGTAAAAGACTTCCTTGTGGTCTACATAACATGTAATGGTGGTTCTTTGCTCAAAATGTTGCATAGATGATGTTTTACACATCATCTTCAGGTAGCTTTCTGACAGTCGCTTTAAGATGCGCCGTTTTGTGGGCGGTCTTATTTACGTGGCTCACCTTCGACAGCGTCTTCTCCCCGTCATCTTTGTTGTAGCGGTGTAGCGTGCAAGGACGGGAGTGGAAGAAGTGTCAAAAGATGGCGCTAACTGTTTTAATGACGTTCAGACTTTACGTCAATCAATAACCGAGCAGCATCTCCTCATCCGTGGCTCACTAGTAAAATCGTCCGGCCTGAACTATCTAATTACTAAAGTTCCGTGGGTGAATGATGTAAACCCACTACACTGGTAGTTTTAGCGCTTCCATAGCGGGATACAAGTTAGAACTTTACGCTACTTCATATTAGAAATGGCAACAGTGGAGGATGAATGTCCCATAACAAGAAGATAGGAGAAAAAGAAGACGCTTGTTGACTCCGAAGTCGGCACAGACTACAATGGCGGCTGCGCGCAAATTTTCAGGACTTATGCAGACCCCAAATACACATCAGCAGGTACGAGAAGGTAAGAAAAGTTGCTTTTGCATAATATTGCAAAACAAAACGGGAGTTAATATGTCTGCTAATGTGTGCCATTTTGCGGTCCTTATACACACACCATAATAATAGTCGTATGTTGACAATCCATCAAACGGTGCGGCTTCATAGCTTACCAAAGTCGTACTAAATCACTTTGACAGATTTTTGAGCGCCGTGTGTAATGTTCTTATTCTCAATGGAACATTTAAAGTTGTGGTGTTGTTTACTGGCGTCATCTTGCAGTCTACACGTATCTCTTATGTGTCACACTTGTCATTACACCAGGGGTCACCAACGCGGTGCCCGTAAGGACCAGATGAGTAGCCCGCTGGCCTGTTCTAAAAATAGCTCAAATAGCAGCACTTACCAGTGAGCTGCCTCTATTTTTTTTAATTGTATTTATTTACTAGCAAATTGGTCTCGCTTTGCTCGACATTTTTAATTCTAAGAGAGACAAAACTCAAATACAATTTGAAAATCCAAGAAAATATTTTAAAGACTTGGTCTTCACTGACAAAGAAACAGATAATCAATCAATCAATCAATGTTTATTTATATAGCCCTAAATCACAAGTGTCTCAAAGGGCTGTCAGATTTGGTGTCCAGTTCAAAGTGTGACATGATTTATTTAAAAATTTGAGAGTTGACTTTTGTATTTTACATGAGTTATTATTTGTACAAACATGGTGCAAAGTAATTCATGATTTGTTAAAAAAATTTAGTGGCTAGCTAGTTAAAATGGGATATTGTGATTTCACAAGACTGTCTTAGAAGTCATCATTTGAAAATGTTCAATTTGAAAAATGTGCACTTAGAGAAAATATAAAAATAAAGTGTTGCATATTGATATTTATCTGTTTCTATATATATTTATTGTGAGAAATCATTAAGAGGATCAGTGTTTCCACAAAGATAAATATCATTAATTATTAATAATAACATAGAGTTAAAGGTAAATTGAGCAAATTGGCTATTTCTGGCAATTTATTTAAGTGTGTATCAAACTGGAAGCCCTTCGCATTAATCAGTACCCAAGAAGTAGCTCTTGGTTTCAAAAAGGTTGGTGACCCCTGTAGCAATTAAAATAGCTTCGAGGTCGGTATCCACAACCAGAATTATTCCGTACATTAGGCGCACCGGGTTATAAGGCGCACTGTCGATTTTTGAGAAAATTAAAGGATTTTAAGTGCGCCTTATAGTCCGAAAAATCCGGTACTACAGCTGTAAATCAACCTACACTTACCATGCTGTGAATGACGTTGCAGCGCGGCTGGTCTAATGCCTCGCAGCCAGCAGAGCAAGAGAGAAAGAGAACAGTTAGTGAACAACCTTAATATCCCTATTTTCCGCTTCCAGAATAAACCGCCACTACCACAGTGTCTAACAATATGATGCAGAGAATTTAGAAGGAATAATATGCATTGAAGAAGTCCTGCCCTGCCCTGCTCTTGTATTCCCCTTGTTACCCCAACTGCCTCTTAAAGCATGTGGCAAGGTTAAAAAAGAAGTGTGGTTGGAGCCCTTCGACAGACTCCTTGGTGTCTGTGTTTGGTTGTGCTTGGCAGGAGAACTCGTTGACTCTCAAGTTTATGAAGAACCCAGAATCCAAACTGTGAGCTCTTGAAATATGACTGCTGCCATGTAACTCAGGGCTTTCCCGATCATCACATGACTTTGATTACTACGTTCTGAATATCCGTGACCGCATTAAGGGTCTGCGTCCATTTGCTTGGCTGTACAAATGGTAGTTCTCCTCAGCACTCATCCCTGAAATGTTTGACAGTGAGAGCACTGACCTTGAAGGCATACTTCCTGTTGATGTGATCATCCACAGACAGCATGGAAATATGAAAGCTTGGTAGGAGGATGCTGCCAAGGATCCCCTCCTCTTTTTCATCTGCAAAACAAGACTTGTGTCTAAACATTACAGCAGAAGAGTTGTATGTGTGTTTAAAAGGGGTGCAATGGTGATTTTAATGTACATTTAAAGGCCTACTGAAAGCCACTACTAGCGACCAGGCAGTCTGATAGTTATCAATGATGAAATCTTAACATTGCAACACATGCCAATACGGCCGGGTTAACTTATAAAGTGACATTTTAAATTTCCCGGGAAATATCCGGCTGAAACGTCGCGGTATGATGACGTATGCGCGTGACGAAGTCAGTTTAACGGAAGTTATGGTACCCCGTAGAATCCTATACAAAAAGCTCTGTTTTCATTTCATAATTCCACAGTATTCTGGACATCTTTTGCAATTTGTTTAATGAACAATGAAGGCTGCAAAGAAGACAGTTGTAGGTGGGATCGGTGTATTAGCAGCGGACTACAGCAACACAACCAGGAGGACTTTGTTGGAGAGCAGACGCGCTAGCCGGCGACCTCACCTTGACTTCCTACGTCTCCGGGCCGCCAAACGCATCGGGTGAAGTCCTTCATCCTTCCGCCGATCGCTGGAACGCAGGTGAGCACGGGTGTTGATGAGCAGATGAGGGCTGGCTGGCGTAGGTGGAGAGCTAATGTTTTTAGCATAGCTCTGTGCGGTCCGGTTGCTAAGTTAGCTTCAATGGCGTCGTTAGCACAGCATTGTTAACCTTCGCCAGCCTGGAAAGCATTAACCGTGTATTTACATGTCCACGGTTTAATAGTATTGTTGATTTTCTATGTATCCTTCCAGTCAGGGGTTTATTTTTTTTGTTTCTATATGCAGTTAAAGCACGATGCTATCACGTTAGCTCGTAGCTAAAGCGTTTCGCCGATGTATTGTTGTGGAGATAAAAGTCACTGTGAATGTCCATTTCGCGTTCTCAACTCTCATTTTCAAGAGGATATTTTAAGTGCGTCTTATAGTCCGAAAAATACGGTACACTGATTTAAACATATGTCTTGAAGTCGTCACCACGACACGGTCAAAATTTTTTTTACAAAACGTATAGATTCCCCTGGTCAGAACATTAGGTACACCTGCACACTTGCCAATCGGATTTTAAGTGCGTCTTATAGTCCGAAATATACGGTACACTGATTTAAACATATGTCTTGAAGTCGTCACCACGACACGGTCGAAAATAAACTTCCAAAACGTATAGATTCCCCTGGTCAGAACATTAGGTACACCTGCACACTTGCCAATCGGATTTTAAGTGCGTCTTATAGTCCGAAAAATACGGTACACTGTTTAAACATATGTCTGGAAGTCGTCACCACGACACGGTCGAACATTTTTTTACAAAACGTATAGATTCCCCTGGTCAGAACATCAGGTACACCTGCACACTTGCCAATCGATTTAGAGCGGCAAAAAACAGCTGCTTAATTTTGCAGCATTTATGTCATTGCATGTAGCACACCGGTTTTATTATGCACATGCCAAGATTAGATGAATATAATACTTTATCAAACCTTTTCGGGGGTTTTCGGAGTGTGACACAGAGGGGGAAGGGCTGTTTGACTTTGTCAAAAAATAAGTACATCCAACTCGCTGTGATGTCACAACGTAGCCAGACTGCATAAGCCCATCATACAATTAGGGCTGCAACAACTAATCGATTAAATCGATTAAAATCGATTAAAATCGATTATTAAAATAGTTGCCGATTAATTTAGTCATCGATTCGTTGGATCTATGCTATGCGCATGCGCAGAGTTTTTTTTTTTTTTTTTTTTTTATTATTATTTTTTCTTTTTCTTTTTAATAAACCTTTATTTATAAACTGCAACATGTACAAACAGCTGAGAAACAATAATCAAAATAAGTATGGTACCAGTATGCTGTTTTTTTTCAATAAAATACTGGATAGGATAGAAATGTAGTTTGTCTCTTTTATCCGATTATTAATCGATTAATCGAAGTAATAATCGACAGATTAATCGATAATCAAATTAATTGTTAGTTGCAGCCCTACATACAATACTGCATGAACCTTATGATTTGACGCTTTGGCATGAACACAAGTATCCCACAGCAATTATAAGTCAGAAAATACCAAATTCATCTTAGGTCCTCTGTGAGTGTTAACAAAACTTTGTAAAGAAATACAAACTTAGTAAAAAACAAAACAAAAGTGCATGCAGTTACACAGTGCAGTTAATGGAAAAGATGAGCATTGATTCCGAGTCCTATGCCGCTCTAATCCTCATTAAGTTTGCAGACGCGGCTCCACATTAACAATAAAGCACTCGCCACATGGGGGATTGCACATTGAGCTCAGCGTTTTAAGAAAAGAACTCAACCTCCCATCTTGATGCCTGCAATCTGCTGCACACACCACACAGTGTGCAAGACAACAAAACACATATTCAGCGCATCCAATGATGTGAACGTCTTCTTAAGTGTGCTGCCTGGCCCAGAAAGAATATGTTTTTTGGGGACAGGAAGCAGCAAGTTTCACCATGAAAGAACAAATATTCTGTAAAAGAGTGGAACCTGAACTCGGCTTGGCATTTATGGTGGTTAAAGGCGACCTCGCAGAAATGTTAAGAGTGATGACAACCTTCTGCGGAATGGGTTTATTTGACAACATCAGACCTTCTCCAACTACTTCTAAACCTGTATTTTCCAAAAACCACGTAGCAACTCAGACATTTACTGGCTCTAAGTTAAGACCGAGAGAGCCAGAGTGTAGTGCAGTTGTCGGATAATCACAACAGAGAGCAGTTGTTTTGGTTTTGATAGGGAGGAGAGCTCATGACCACTCTATCCGATCTCTGCTGATGGATACAATTTCTCAACATGCTCATCTGAGTAAATCCTTTGGAGCCGCAGTTTCTGCCTGTGGCTTTTGTTGGTCAGT
>NC_084754.1:2869953-2974953 GCF_033978785.1 Entelurus aequoreus | reverse complement strand
TTACCGCTACATCCCTTGTACGTAACATGTAAGCAAATACGCCACAGCGTCAATTCTGGTCCTTCAACAATCGCTATTTCTTTGGAATCAAAATATGTATTATATTTATTACATATAACATATTATTTGTGCACTATTGACTAGGGATGCACCGAAACTCGGGCGCAGAAAAAAACCCTGCTCATCAAAACCGGATGTGATTAAGTATTCACTTCTGCTGGCGAGATGCATCTTTTACCCTGTACACAAATGACGTAGCTCGCCCAGAGACGATAAAAAAAAATTTGCATTCGGGTCGCATTTCCGTTTAGACTGAAGTCACATTTGAAAAGATCAGATTCCAATCAGATTGGGATTACCTCCTGATGTGGCCGAATCTGATGTGAAAAGAACAGATTTGAAAATGGGATCTGTATTAGTTAAAAAGTTAAAGTACCAATAATTATTCCCTGCATTTGACCCATCACCCTTGATCACCCCCTGGGAGGTGAGGGGAGCAGTGAGCAGCAGCGGTGGCCGCGCCCGGGAATCATTTTTGGTGATTTAACCCCCAATTCCAACCCTTGATGCTGAGTGCCAAGCAGGGAGGTAATGGGTCCCATTTTTATAGTCTTTGGTATGACTCGGCCTGGGTTTGAACTCACAACCAACCGATGTCAGGGCGGACACTCTGTACCACTGTTGGGTCTGGTGTGCAGTGCAAACGCTGCCAAAAGGATTGATGGTGACATGGTCAGCTTCAAATTATTATTCTGTGACTGTAAATTGTTTGCTTGTTTTTTATTGATGCTTTTATTTTTTTCTGTATTGTGTAGTTATAATTATATGCTTTTACTTGTAATTGTATTGAATTGTGGACCCCAGGAAGACTAGTGGGTTGTTGAGGCAACCAGCTAATGGGGATCCTTAATAAAAATCAAAAAATCAAATCAAATTAAAGGAATAAATCAATTTTACCTCAACACACTGTTGTTTAAGCCCCATGAATTATTCATCGACAAGAAACGGGTAAGGTGAATAGTAGATTAAGTCTTATGGTGCTTATGTTGATTTAAATTAAAAGTAATATTCCTGCATGTACACTTCTAAATGTGTACGCACACAATGATGTAGAAATTATTTATTAAAAAAACACACCAAAAAAGCGATAGTTACTAATGCTTTTTGGAATACTGTGAAAAGACAAGCGTTTGTAAATGCCATCAAGAGAAAGTAGATTTTTGGGTTTATGATAGTGAAACCGGGTGAGAGATTGTTTCCTGGATACTTGTTTACTGACTTTGGTGAGAGTGAAACCCATTTTCATGTTTCTTACACAGCGATTTCAACCCTCTCTTAAAGTCTTGAACCTACAGGCTCCTTACCAGAGGGACTTGATTTCAGCTCTATGAAAGTAACCAAAAGAATGGCTTGGGGCTCTGAAAATCAAAACGTTACAAATAAAACAGTCTTGTTGAAGATGACTTACCTCTGTAATAGAAGAGACACAAATCAGACAGCACGAACCAGCGCTTCTTCCACAATTTCATCCCTGTACTATCCTGTGAAGACACCAGAAAGACCGGGCACACCGTTGGTTTGCAAAGAAGAACAAATGTTTATCGAACATATTTAGTGCATTTATTAGTTGGCTTGACTGAAAGAAAGAAACAGAACTTTGCTCTGCTTCTGGCAGTTATTGGCAACCCTGCAAAAATGTTTCATTATAGCTGGGTTGCAATCACGTGACCGAGAGGCACATCCGGGCACTTCCAGGTTTCAGCCGATGGTCTACAGCAGGGGTCACCAATGCGGTGCCCGGGGGCACCAGGTAGCCCGTAAGGACCAGATGAGTAGCCCACTGGCCTGTTCTAAAAATAGCTCAAATAGCAGCACTTACCAGTGAGCTGCCTCTATTTTTTAAATTTTATTTATTTACTAGCAAGCTGGTCTCGCTTTGCTTGACATTTTTAATTCTAAGAGAGACAAAACTCAAATAGAATTTGAAAATCCAAGAAAATATTTTAAAGACTTGGTCTTCACTTATTTTTTTTACTTTGCTTCTTATAACTTTCAGAAAGACAATTTTAGAGAAAAAATACAACCTTAAAAATGATTTTAGGATTTTTAAACACATATACCTTTTTACCTTTTAAATTCCTTCCTCTTCTTTCCTGACAATTTAAATCAATGTTCAAGTAAATTATTTTTTTTTATTGTTAAGAATAATAAATACATTTTATTTTAATTCTTCATTTTAGCTTCTGTTTTTTCGACGAAGAATATTTGTGAAATATTTCTTTAAACTTATTATGATTAAAATTTAAAAAAAATATCCTGGCAAATCTAGAAAATCTGTAGAATCAAATTTGAATCTTATTTCAAAATCTTTTGAATTTCTTTCAAAATTTTTGTTCTGGAAAATCTAGAAGAAATAATGATTTGTCTTTGTTAGAAATATAGCTTGGTCCAATTTGTTATATATTCTAACAAAGTGTAGATTGGATTTTAACCTATTTAAAACATGTCATCAAAATTCTAAAATTAATCTTAATTACTAATGATGTTCCATAAATTCTTTTTTTAATTTTTTCAAAAAGATTCAAATTAGCTAGTTTTTCTCTTCTTTTTTTCGGTTGAATTTTGAATTTTAAAGAGTCGAAATTGAAGATAAACTTTGTTTCAAAATTTAATTGTCATTTTTTTCGTAATTTCTCCTCTTTTAAACCGTTCAATTAAGTGTAAATATCATTAATTATTAATAATAACATAGAGTTAAAGGTAAATTGAGCAATTTGGCTATTTCTGGCAATTTATTTAAGTGTGTATCAAACTGGTAGCCCTTCGCATTAATCACTACCCAAGAAGTAGCTCTTGCTTTCAAAAAGGTTGCTGACCCCTGCTCTACAGCCCCATTAGGCGACTGTTTATCAACCTGAATCAGTGCAGATTTGGGCATGTTTTGAAAGGTTTAGAGGCAATTATATAAGCAATCATGAAAAAAATACTCAAAATGGGATGGAGTGAATTTTTACACTCTTAAGAAAAATATATATTTTAAGAATTTATCATCACCAAGACGTTACTGTTCGCTACGACCTCAGTTTGACACTCAAGAGTATTTAGAGAAGAAAAGATTGGAGGCACATCGTGTTTTACATCTGAGGGGTACACAAATTAAACAGGAATCCGTAAAAGACAATGTTGGACTTATTCGTGCTTCACTAAGTAACGTATTTGATTGACATAACGAGTGCCGTGCTGCTGTGATCGTGACTCTAATTAGAAAAAGGAAAAGTTTGTTCGCAGTTGATTTCCTGCTAGTCTCATCTACAATTCATGTCTGGAGTTGTTTTTATGGTGTGAAATTCATTTTTTGTCTCATTATTTAGCTATATATGTCCCTGTTGTTCTGCAATGTTTGCGAACAATATCAAGATTCATGTTGTACATGCTGTTGAGCCTAAGAGAGATGTATTCATGTAGATTACTAATACGATTAAGGACATTTTGTTGATGCTAACAAATATCACTAAGGATGTTATAATGTGGTCATCTTTATAGAATAAAGCACTTGGCTTTCCTGCACAACAACAACTAATCTTTTAATTTCTGTTAAGAAAATCCACAATGAAAATATGGTGGATTGGACCAACAATCAATTTATTAACATGATGTAAGACATGCACCTGGGGATAGGTTGATTGGCAACACTAAATTGGCCCTAGTGTGTGAATGTGAGTGTGAATGTTGTCTGTTTATCTGTGTTGGCCCATGATGAGGTGGCGACTTGTCCAGGGTGTACCCCGCCTTCCGCCCGAATGCAGCTGAGATAGGCTCCAGCATCCCCCGCGACCCCGAACGGGACAAGCGGTAGAAAATGGATGGATGGATAGTTTATTTGCACAAGCAAGTCTTTGTAGTTATATTTAGGCATAGCAACCACAAAAGAACACAAACTACTGCCATCTTTGGTCCTTTTCTTATGTTTAGTTCTGCTCTCAAACACTAATATAATAGAGAATAAACTTGATTGCATCAGAGAAAGTTTTGTCAAACAAATCACATTTTCAAACAAACATTTTACAAAGTGATCGCTGCAGACAACAGCATTGTCCGTCCATCCATTTTCTACCGCTTGTCCCTTTCGGGGTCGCTGGATCTCAGATTGTATTCCACAAAATTATGAAAGTGATTTTTAAGAGCCATTTCCTTTGACACACTTTAGTTTATTCCCTGAGTTTATTACCTTTATGAGCCACTTCTTTCGGGACTCTATGAATGCTCTTTTTTATCTCTCTATTTGAATGACTAGAACACCCGAGAACAGAACAGCAATACGACATTTTCTGATCAAACTCTACATTAAAGGCCTACTGAAAGCCACTACTAGCGACCACGCAGTCTGATAGTTTATATATCAATGATGAAATCTTAACATTGCAACACATGCCAATACGGCCGGGTTAACTTATAAAGTGACATTTTAAATTTCCCGCTAAACTTCCGCTTGAAAACGTCTATGTATGATGACGTTTGCGCGTGACGTCGATGGTTGAAGCGGAAGTATTCGGCCACATTGTATCACAATACAAAAAGCTCTGTTTTCATCGCAAAATTCCACAGTATTCTGGACATCTGTGTTGGTGAATCTTTTGCAATTTGTTTAATGAACAATGGAGACTGCAAAGAAGAAAGCTGTAGGTGGGATCGGTGTATTAGCGGCTGGCTGCAGCAACACAACCAGGAGGACTTTGAGTAGGATAGCAGACACGCTATCCGACGCTAGCCGCCGACCGCATCGATGATCGGGTGAAGTCCTTCGTCGCGGCGTCGATCGCTGGAACGCAGGTGAGCACGGGTGTTGATGAGCAGATGAGGGCTGGCGTAGGTGGAGCGCTAATGTTTTTATCATAGCTCTGACAAGGTCCCGTAGCTAAGTTAGCTTCAATGGCGTCGTTAGCAACAGCATTGCTAGGCTTCGACAGGCGGCACAGCATTAACCGTGTGGTTACAGGTCCAGAGTTTGGTAGTATTGTTGATCTTCTGTCTATCCTTCCAGTCAGGGGCTTATTTCTTTTGTTTCTATCTGCAGTTAAGCACGATGCTATCACGTTAGCTCCGTAGCTAAAGTGTTTCGCCGATGTATTGTCGTGGAGATAAAAGTCACTGTGAATGTCCATTTCACATTCTCCACTCTCATTTTCAAGAGGATATAGTATCCGAGGTGGTTTAAAATACAAATCCGTGATCCACAATAGAAAAAGGAGAGAGTGTGGAATCCAATGAGCCAGCTTGTACCTAAGTTACGGTCAGAGCGAAAAAAGATACGTCCTGCACTGCACTCTAGTCCTTCACTCTCACGTTCCTCATCCACGAATCTTTCATCCTCGCTCAAATTAATGGGGTAATCGTCGCTTTCTCGGTCCGAATCGCTCTCGCTGCTGGTGTAAACAATGGGGAAATGTGAGGAGTCCTTCAACCTGCGACGTCACGCTACTTCCGGTACAGGCAAGACTTTTTTTATTATCAGCGACCAAAAGTTGCAAACTTTATCGTCGATGTTCTCTACTAAATCCTTTCAGCAAAAATATGGCAATATCGCGAAATGATCAAGTATGACACATAGAATGGATCTGCTATCCCCGTTTAAATAAAAAAATGTCATTTCAGTAGGCCTTTAACTCTCACTTGTTTTAATGCTACGCTCAAGCTGCTTGACCATCGTGTGGATTAAGCTGCAAAGAAGAAAAACGGATGTGACGTCATGCGCAACCCAGCAATTGAATACTTTTCAATGTTTTTAACAAGCTGGCGTCAAATTGTTTCTTGAATGAACTTGATGAGAGGTTGGTCAGACTTCACTTTTCAGTTCTGGCTGAATTAAAGAAGCAGGCCTTTCAGTCACCTCACTGGGGGAGGCATTAGATGTCCCCTATGAATCAACTGAAGGCTTACAGGACTTCAATAGCCTCTCGGTTTCAAAGACGCAAGGAAATAAGTGAAAATCCAGCTTTTATTCTTGGTAGCAGAATTGTATGTCTTCTGCTTGATCTCCATAACCTCGATTGAGCTCCTAAAGAAACAGCAGCTGGCATCTCTACCAAAGGAAGCCATCATGTGCTGAAAGGACGTACCGGGAGGCTGCAATCAAAACTAAATGAGTCTGCCACTTAGAAAGCCTGAGAGTCCTGTCTGGCAAAGGGCCGCCCCAAGCATCCCCTTTTTACCCTGCCGCTGCAAGCGGGAGCCTTGATGGAAGGATTGCTATTCCAACTGTGCTTGTACTGCCAAAGTAGCAACACCGGACAAAGAAACCCGATCCTGTATGACATCAAATAAGCTTCTTATAACTATGAACTTAATTCTAGCAGGGAGAGAGAAAACTCTTAAGGAGTCTGAATCGTTTTATTACTTAACAGTACATCTTCCAACATGTATCTAATGAGCAATAACAAATTAAAAACACGACCCAAGGCCAATCACTTTGAATTATGTTTTTATCCATTGCCGTTTCATGTAAAACCTTCTAGATAGATCATCGTTGGTGCGTATAAAAAATATAGCTTTGCTTACCTGCTTATAAAGCCAGTTCTTCCTAATAACTGGAGCACCGGGATTCCTCCTAATGGAGTTCGATCTCTTCCCAAAATTATGGAGTTTTTTAGCAGGTCCTGGTGCCTACAAATGCAAATGAATATATTAACAAATAATTTATTGATACAAATCACAATGAGTTCGTTTTCTAAATGTAAAACACGAGTTAGTCTGTTTGCCTTTATTTTTTAAACAGCGGCAGTACAGTAGTATATTAGTTTTCGCTCCAAAACCCCTCACAAAGACTGATACGTACAAAAACCGAATACAATTTCCCATATGAGAAAATCATGCAAATCTTAAATCATGCATTCCAGATGCCCAAAAATATGAACACGTACACATTTTAAAAGGGAAGAATTTGAGTTTTCCATGCAGAAAACAATGCGGAATAGATAGAAATCATGAATGAACCAAATAAACCAACATTTTACCTTTATTGAACATTTTTGTGTGGGTGAAAATGTCAATGAGCTGAGAGGGACCACACTTAAGACGTCTTATTTGAATTCATAGATATTCGGGACTCGCAACTTCCTTTGGCTCGACTGTGACTTATTTTGCAGTCGTATTTAATAAAAAAAAAAGAGCAAAAACTGAGCCACCAACACATTCTTTGTTTGGGCCCTCGATTCTGTAGACTACAGTAGTTTGTTTTTGTCACATGCTAAACCGGAGAGTACCGTATTTTTCGGACTATAAAGGCGCACTTAAAATCCTTTCATTTTCTCAAAAATCGACAGTGCGCCTTATAACCCAATAATTTTGGTTGTGCTTACCGACGCTATTTTATTTGGTACATGGTGAAATGATAAGTGTGACCAGTAGATGGCAGTCACACACAAGAGACATGTGTGGACTGCAATATGATGGCAGTCACACATAAGACATACGTGTAGACTGCAATATGACTCAGGTAAACAACACCAAAATTGTATATGTTCCATTGAAAATATAGAACATTACACACGGCGCTCAAAAATCCATCGAAATGTTTTAGTACGACTTTGGTAAGCCGTAGTCGATAAGCTTATTCTTTTTCTCTATCTTCTTGTTATGGGACATTCATTCTAATATAAAGTAGTGTAAATTTCTTACTTATATCTGTCAGTAAACTCGCCATGAAAACGCTAAAACATACCGGTGTAGTGAGTTTACATAATTCACCCAAGGAACTTAGTTATTAGTTATACGGTTTTTCACGGGACACATTTCCGGCGTTGTTGCACTAGTGAGCCACGGATGAGGAGATGCTGCTCCGTTATTGAGTCAGAATGTCATTAAAACAGTTAGCTCCATCTTTTGACACTTCTTCCACCCCCGTCCTTGCACGCTACACCGCTACAACAAAGATCACGGAGAAAAGACGCTGTCGAAGGTGAGCCACGTAAATAAGAGCGCCCACAAAACGGCACATCCTGAAGCGACTGTCAGAAAGCGGCTTGAAGATGGTCTGTAAAACATCATCTATGCAACATTTTGACCAAAGAACCACCATTACATGTTATGTGGACCAGTGGTCCCCGGACAGGTCAACGCTTGAAAATGTGTCCCACGGACCAGGGGGGAGGGGTAATGGTAATTTTTTTTTTTTGTTGTCATAAAAAAATACAATCATGTGTGCTTACGGACTGCATCCCTGCAGACTGTATTGATTGATCTATATTGATATATAATGTAGGAACCAGAAATATTAATAACAGAAATAAACAACCCTTTTGGGCAAATGAGTGTAAATTGGGGAGGGAGGTTTTTTGGGTTAGTGCACTAATTGTAAGTGTATCTTGTGTTTTTTATGTTGATTTAAAAAAATAAATAAATACAATTATATATTTTTAATTTATTTTTTTTTAAATTTCTTGTGCGATCCACGGACCGGTACCACTGATGTAGACCACATGAAAGTGTTTTATATTTAGAAAAAAAACCAAATAAAATTACTCCTTTAATGCGCCCTATAATCCGGTGCGCCTTTTCTGTGAAAATAGACGTGAATAGACACGCTCATCGGCAGTGCGCCTTTTAATCCGGTGGGACCTATGGTCCGGAAAATACGGTATATAAAAACTGGGGCTATTTTCTGGGGGGGATTTTCTTTGGAAAAACGAATCATACGAAAAGTAGGGTGGACAAAAAGCATTTGTGCTGCACTGTATAAAGAATCATTCCTTGTGTGTTACTCACTCTCGCTGCTGGGCTGGCTTGGTTTGCGGCGCAGTCCGAGCCGCCTGTGTTGTGGGAGGTCTCACTCATGGTGCTGCGTGGCTGTTCCTTCTTCTCATTCACTGGTACTTTGGCGGCAGATCTAAACATGCAAAAGAAGAGCACACGTATTCAACTATTAACTTCTAAATTGGACTTTTCTCAGTATGACGCTCAGAATAAAAACAACAACTCCCACAAGGTCACTGCATACATTTCCAGTAGTTTAAGAATGTTGGGCAGACATAATGAATTTCAGGCAAATCGGCGTGAATCATGCCGTAATGCCCGTTATATGAATCGCATAATCCATAACACATTCACAAAAACCTGTCATTGAGTAGCGCACCATGTAAATCAAGTTGTGTCTGGCCTATGGGGATGTCCTACATTCTTTTGGAGAGGAATAATGTTGTAATCTAGTAGAAACATGACACCACAGTGCAGCAGAAGCACTACAGCAGTGTGTAAAGTGTTTCAGGTCACTGAATGAGTGTGCTGCAAACTCAATTTGACTCAAGTAACTTGCTCATTTGACGCTGGCGACCTAAACCAATTCAAACCAAACAATAATGAATCACCGTAAAAATACTTTTGCATTCAATCCCGTGTAGCTGAGACACTCAAATCCCATGCTGTCATAATCAAGGTGCAAAAACAAGTCTTCTTTTCAAAGAAAAAAACATTGCTCAATGAAAAAAGGCAGGCACCACTGACACAAGGCTTAATCTCATGCAGCACAGCAACATATCTGACATGGAACAATTGACGTTTCAAAATAATCACGTTTTCTTACCTGCAGTTTCGGGTGCAGTTATGCCGTCTGTTGTTTTGAGATTATAAAACAATGAGTTATTTCACTTTATAGTTAAAAGTCCGCTGTCCAAATCGTGAACTGAGTTCCATTCGGAGTTGCAAGTCCTGTGATGGACAAGTGGCTGACTCATGCTCTTTGAATCGCAGTGGACATAATTTCCCGCTCTAAAATAGCTTCCTATGAAAAGTGATGAGTGGCCACTAAGACTCGCCTCCTCCAGCTAATGAACTCGGAGGATTTGCTGCACTTGCAGGGAAAAGTAAAATGGCAAGTGAACCACGAGCAAAGTTGTGACGACTTATCAATTAAAAAAGTGTGGGAAGGCCAGTGAGAAAAGAATGACTCGGTGGTATAGATAAGGCTCTGAATGATGCTCATTCATTCATCAACAGAACATTCCTTTGCTTCTGAGATTGTGTGCGTGTTTTATTTTGTGGATAGTTCCTTTGAGCATTAACATCAGTGTGCAGTGAAATTGGCATTAGGAGACACAAATAACAATAGTGTCTTGAACCATGTAGCATTCATTTCTGTGGGGAAAATGTTATGAAATATGAACAAAATGGGTGTCATGCCCACATAGATTGTGGTCAACCTTGTTCCACTAATTTGTGTGACTACAGGTTTACATTAGTCATTTTGGGGTACCTTCAATTAACAAAAAATAATTAATACATTTTAATTTAGGCGTCAATTGTCTGATTTGGGGGATCCACATACCTATTTCTCCAATAACAGGTTGCTGACCACAAAATGTAATCTCATGCTGTCCAGCTATTTCGGCAATTAATATTGTTGATGTACAGTCATGGCCAAAAATATTGGCTCCCCTGCCTTTCTGTCAGATAATGCACCACTTCTCCCAGAAAATTGTTGAAATTACAAATGTTTTGGTATTCACATGTTTATTTTTTTTGTTTGCATTGGAACAACGCAAAAAATAAATCCAAAAAAGCCAAATCTTATATTATTTAACACAGAACTCCAACAATGGACTGGACAAAATTGGCACTTTTCAAAATTGTAAGAAATAGTTGTATTCTAAGCATGTGACACTCCTTTAATTTGTAACCTGTTGCAAGTATTGATTGATTGATTGAAACTTTTATTAGTAGATTGCACCGTACAGTACATATTCCGTACAATTGACCACTAAATGGTAACACCCGAATAAGTTTTTCAACTTGTTTAAGTCGGGGTCCACGTTAATCAATTCATGGTACAAATATATACTATCAGTATAATACAGTCATCACACAAGTTAATCATCAGAGTACCGTATTTCCTTGAATAGCCGCAGGGGCGCTAATAAACTTAAAACCTCCTGTCACTCCTGCGCTTACCAGAAGCCTGCGGGATGGCCAAGCATGCGCTAATTATTTTAAAACCTCTTCTTACTCCGGCGCTTACCTTATCATGAAAAGCACATTTAATTAAAAAAAACGTTATTATTGTCTTACCTTTAGGTATACATGAGTCCATGCCAGCTCCTTTTGAAGAAAAGCATCGATATAGAAGTCTTCCTTATCTTTCTTCAGTTTTAAAAGTCTCTCTGTCTCGATGGAGATCTTCCTGCTTCGATTGAAAGTCCAGTTTAGAAAACTGTTTTATTTTAGATATGTAATCCTCCGTGTTAAAAGTCCAAGCAAACAATGGCTGCGCACTCTTGCTGCCGGTTGTCTTCTTCTGCAGCACTCTTCTGCAGTACCAGCAGTCGCAAGAAGGATCACTAGCGCCCTCTACCACCAGGAGGTGTACATTTAATGACTCATATTTGACCCGGCGGAAGTGCCAAGCATGCGCTAATTATTTTGCGAAACGAGTTTGACCCGGCTGTAATTCGAGGCATGCGAATACCATATTCCCGGCGCCAATTCAAGGAAATACGGTATATACATTGAATTATTTACATTATTTACAATCAGGTGCTGGCAATATAGAAATGACACTTGCAACCAGTTAAAATGGAGAAAAGTTGACTCAACCTTTGTGTTGTGTGTACCACACTGAGCATGGAGAAAAGAAAGAAGAGCAAAGAACTCTCAGAAGACTTGAGAACCAAGATTGTGGAAAAGCACGGACAATCTCCAGGCTACAAGTCCATCTCCAGAGATCTAAATCCTCCTGGGTCTACTGTGCGCAATGTCATCAAGAAGTTTAAAGCCCATGGCACTGTAGCTAACCTCCCTGGACGTGGACGGAAGACAAAAATTGATGAAAGACTGCAACAAAGGATTGTTAGAATTGTGGATAAAGAACCTCGATCCACTTCCAAGCTGACATTTTTTTTGTGTTGTTCCAATGCAAACAAAAGACAAACATGTGAATACCAAAGCATTAGTAATTTCAACCATTTTGTGGGAAAAGTGGTGCATTATCTGACAGAAATGCAGGGGTGCCAATATTTTTGGCCGTGACTGTAGATGCCCATACAGTATCTGCTGTACAGATTTACTTTACAGAAGGCAAAGCTCTCGGTCTACCGAGCTATCTACATTCCTACTCTCACCTATGGTCATGAAGTGTGGGTCATGACCGAAAGAATAAGATCGCGGATACAAGCGGCCGAAATGAGTTTCCTCAGAAGGGCGACTGGCATCTCCCTTAGAGATAGGGTGAGAAGTTCAGTCACCCGAGAGAGGCTCGGAGTAGAGCCGCTGCTCCTTCGCTTGGAAAGGAGCCAGCTTAGGTGGTTCGGGCATCTCATGCGGATGCCTCACGAGCGTCTCCCTAGGGAGGTCCTCGTTGCACGTCCCACTGGGAGGAGACCAGTGGGCCAAGGACCAGATGGGGGGGATTACATCTCCTCTCTGGCCTGGGAACGCTTTGCGATCCCCAGGAGGAAGTTGCTAATGTTGCTCTGGAAAGGGAAGTCTCTGGGTCTCTGTTGGAGCTGTTGTCCCCGCGACCCGATTCCGGATAAGCAGTTGAAGATGGATGGAAGTGTGGGATACTTCTCTTGTTGCCATATTTGTATTTGACTTTATTAAATGGATATATTTAGTGTTTCTACAACATGTTATTTTGACTCTATCGTCCTTGAAGTACCATTTGGGGGGTTAAGATTGAGATACTGTACTTGCGTGGTTATGAATATGATGTTCAAGGACAGTATAATAGGAGCAAAAATAGTGAAGTGCAGTGAATTATATATTTATATAGCGCTTTTCTCTAGTGACTCAACGCGCTTTACATAGTGAAACTCAATATCTAAGTTACATTTAAACCAGTGTGGGTGGCACTGGGAGAAGGTGGGTAAAGTGTCTTGCCCGAGGACACAACAGCAGTGACTAGGATGGTAAAAGCGGGAATCGAACCTGGAACCCTCAAGTTGCTGGCACGGCCGCTCTACCAACCGAGCTATACCACCCAGCTAAACAACATGTTTGTGTACCACATCGTCATGTCAAGCAGCCAGGTTATGTTGATTGGTTTTACATGGCTTGGAATACCTGAACAGACACACCCATCAATTTGTCGGGTGTGTGTTTGTGTGTGTGTTTGTGTGTGTGTGGGGGGGATGTTCTGTTTTGACTCAAATAGGTATCTATTACTACCTGTATTATATATTATATTACATACCAATAATGCCAAGGATGACAATGTCATCGAACAAAAGCAATTGGACCTTCCATATACAATGGTACCTCAGGTTTTTAGTCGTCAGTTTTCGTACTCAGTTAAAAAAAAAATATACACAGATTGATTCACCGAAGTGTGGGATTCTTTACATGGGAAATACATTCCAGGTAATGCTTCACATACAAGCGTACTAGCTTGTTCAGTGCAATGTTTGGCTGGTAATAACCAAGACAACACGGAGACGCGGATGCATGCTTTTATTACAAGTCGTATAGATTATTGTAACGCCCTGCTTTCTGGTCTTCCTAAAAAGGTTATTACACTTTTGCGATTACTCCAAAATTCGGCGGCACTTGTCCTGACGAAGACCAGAAGGCGGGCTCACATTACTCCAGTTTTAAAATCTCTGCATTGGCTCCCCGTGTGTTTTTATGGTATTGGGCCTTCTTATCTTTCAGATTTGCTTTTACCCTATGAACCTTCCCGGGCCCTGAGATCCTCCGGCAGTCATCTCCTAATTATTCCAAAAGTCGGGACACGGAGTCACAGGATGGCATCTTTCCACCAATATGGCCCCCAGTCTATGGAACAGCTTGCCGGAGGACCTCAGGGCTGCGGAGAACGTTCATGTTTTTAATAGCAGGCTTAAGACCCACCTTTTGGATTTGGCTTTTACTTGATATTATTTTATTGAAGTCATTTGTATTTTACTTTTTATCCTATTCATTATGCAAGATTTTATTTAGTTCCGTTTATTTACTGTATATTCATTTTACTTATATCTTTTTATTGATCTTCATATGTCTTACTTGTATTTTATTGTTTATCTCTACTCATGGTTCTTACTATTTTACACGATTTATTATTTTTATTTTCCAACGTTCCTCAGATGAGCCATCTGCCTCAGGGGTTATCGGCCGTGCTTGTGGGGGCGCTTTTGTGTCCGCGTCCTGGTGGCCATGGTCTGATGACCTACTGGTGCAGATGGCTCCTGTGATAGTGTTTACTCACATGTCTCCTCTGTACTCAGCCATGCAACCATTTGTCCATATAGTTGCATATGTGTGTGTGTTGTGTGTGGCATCTGTGTCCGTGCGTACAAATGTGATAATGGGGGATATGGGTCATTGGGGTATTGTTTTTAACTTTGTAAAGCGCTTTGTGTTGCATTTCTTTTATGTATGAAAAGTGTTTTATAACTAAAGTTTGATTGATTGACAGTGTACAGAAACTGGAGCAACATTTTATGGGGAAAATTGTTGTTAACCTAAATGGAAGATTTGGAAATCTGGAATTTGTGCAAATACGCTTAAAAGGCATCAAACTGAAACTTAACCTATTAAAGTGAAATGAAAAACAGATGGATAAAAAGTTTTAAGCAATCATAATCTGCTCATTGACGTGGCAAAGTATTACTTATGCACACAAAGCTTGTTCTTTTATATTTAATGGTCACATCATGTCTGGCCCTGCATTGATTTGGTCTGTCTGTGTGTGTCTGTGTGTGTGTGTGTGTGTGTGTGTGTGTGTGTGTGTGTGTGTGTGTGTGTGTGTGTGTGTGTGTGTGTGTGTGTGTGTGTGTGTGTGTGTGTGTGTGTGTGTGTGTGTGTGTGTGTGTGTGTGTGTGTGTGTGTGTGTGTGTGTGTGTGTGTGTGTGTGTGTGTGTGTGTGTGTGCGCGCAATGGGGTCAGAAGAGATAACTGCCAATGAGGCTTGGCGCTCTGCGTACAGTGTTTTGGGGCACTCAATTGAGTCTGGCTGAGAGTGCAGTTTAAAATGACCACACAGCATTTCTAAAGAAAGAACTAACACCTTTGTTTAGTCGCGGGCCCAACTTTTTTTTGGGGGGTGAACAATGGACAGGGAGAAGGAAAGATCAACTAGATTAGGAGTTGATCTGTCGAAGCACAATTTACCGTACAGATGTTCAGAGTGCTCAAAAGGTCGTATCTCATGAATGTGTCTCTGTTCCGTTCAAGTAAGCAACAAGCCGAGCTCATACCTAAGATTTACAACATCAACATGTTTGTTCAGCACATGGCCAGGACGTATAATCCGACTGGTATGCTATCAAACAACCTCTGCTGAGTCAAAGGACGAACAGATTTGGTGTTCCCTTACAAATCAGTACAGAGCCAAACCCGTGACGTGTATGATGTTGATATGAGAGATTTATCCAATGACCCTCTGCTTAGTGATATTTGTGTCAGCTCCTTGTGGTTAGTTGTTCACCAAGGTCCTGGTGCACACAACAGACAGGACTTTGGAATGCAAATGCATACATAACAGGTTATCATCACAGGCAAGACAGCATTCAAATCAACCACAGTGTTGTTAGTGTGCAAGAGCATCATCACAAGTGCTTGACATACAGGAAACACAAATGTTCACAATTGTATGGTTGTTGACAACAGTGGGTTTTTTTTTTTTACCTGCGAAACGCTGGATGAAACAATTTTCCACAATTCCCGCTACAAAACAGAGGAAAGAAAACCGAGTTGACAAAGAAGGCTAGATGCTAAGTCAGATAAATATGTGGAAAAAGTTGTAACAGTAGGCTATTGCAATAGTTTTTATAAACTATAAAACTCTTTTGAATGTTCATTATTTAAGCATAGTGGTCAAAATTGTATGTTTTTTTTTTCCGGGGGGTTTTTACCTGCGAAACACTGGATGAAACAATTTTCCACAATTCCCGCTACAAAACAGAGGAAAGAAAACCGAGTTGACAAAGAAGACTAGATGCTAAGTCAGATAAATGTGTGGAAAAAAGTTGTAACACTAGGCTATTGCAATAGTTTTTATAAACTATAAAACTCTTTTAAATGTCCATAATTTAAAGCATGGTGGTCAAAATTGTATGTTTTGTTTTTTTTCAGGGTTTTTTTTACCTGCGAAACACTGGATGAAACAATTTTCCACAATTCACGCTATAAAACAGAGGAAAGAAAACCTAGTTGACAAAGAAGGCTAGATGCTAAGTCAGATAAATGTGTGGAAAAAGTTGTAACAGTAGGCTATTGCAATAGTTTTATAAACTATAAAACTCTTTTGAATGTTCATTATTTAAGCATAGTGGTCAAAATTGTATGTTTTTTTTTCCGGGGGGTTTTTACCTGCGAAACACTGGATGAAACAATTTTCCACAATTCACACTACAAAACAGAGGAAAGAAAACCGAGTTGACAAAGAAGGCTAGATGCTAAGTCAAATAAATGTGTGGAAAAAATTGTAACAGTAGGCTATTGCAATAGTTTTTATAAACTATAAAACTCTTTTAAATGTCCATAATTTAAGCATGGTGGTCAAAATTGTATGTTTTGTTTTTTTTCAGGGTTTTTTTTACCTGCGAAACACTGGATGAAACAATTTTCCACAATTCACGCTATAAAACAGAGGAAAGAAAACCGAGTTGACAAAGAAGGCTAGATGCTAAGTCAGATAAATGTGTGGAAAAAATTGTAACAGTAGGCTATTGCAATAGTTTTTATAAACTATTAAACTCTTTTGAATGTTCATTATTTAAGCATAGTGGTCAAAATTGTATGTTGTTTTTTTTCGGGGGGTTTTTACCTGCGAAACACTGGATGAAACAATTTTCCACAATTCCCGCTACAAAACAGAGGAAAGAAAACCGAGTTGACAAAGAAGGCTAGATGCTAAGTCAGATAAATGTGTGGAAAAAGTTGTAACAGTAGGCTATTGCAATAGTTTTATAAACTATAAAACTCTTTTGAATGTTCATTATTTAAGCATAGTGGTCAAAATTGTATGTTTTTTTTTTCGGGGGGTTTTTACCTACGAAACACTGGATGAAACAATTTTCCACAATTCACGCTATAAAACGGAGGAAAGAAAACCGAGTTGACAAAGAAGACTAGATGCTAAGTCAGATAAATATGTGGAAAAAGTTGTAACAGTAGGCTATTGCAATAGTTTTTATAAACTATAAAACTCTTTTAAATGTTCATAATTTAAGCATGGTGGTCAAAATTGTATGTTTTGTTTTTTTTCAGGATTTTTTTTACCTGCGAAACACTGGATGAAACAATTTTCCACAATTCACGCTATAAAACGGAGGAAAGAAAACCGAGTTGACAAAGAAGGCTAGATGCTAAGTCAGATAAATGTGTGGAAAAAATTGTAACAGTAGGCTATTGCAATAGTTTTTATAAACTATAAAACTCTTTTGAATGTTCATTATTTAAGCATGGTGGTCAAAATTGTATGTTTTTTTTTTTCGGGGGGGTTTTACCTGCGAAACACTGGATGAAACAATTTTCCACAATTCACACTATAAAACAGAGGAAAGAAAACCGAGTTGACAAAGAAGGCTAGATGCTAAGTCAGATAAATGTGTGGAAAAAATTGTAACAGTAGGCTATTGCAATTGTTTTTATAAACTATAAAACTCTTAAGTGTTCATAATTTAAGCATTGTGGTCAAAATTATAACCTTTTAGCTAAAAACATTGGCAGTCTTACGGTACATGTATTTTTTTGGGTACAGGCCTCTAAATATGATTTTTTTCTGACGTCAATTTTTGTTTCATCTGACATCACATGGACAAAGGTAAGACCTTCTGGAGGAAAGTTCTGTGGTCAGATGAAACAAAAATTTACCAGTTTGGCCACAATACCCAGCAATATGTTTGGAGGAGAAAATGCAGGGCCTTTAATCCCATCAACACCATGCCTACCGTCAAGCGTGGTGGTGGTAGGATTATGCTTTGGGCCTGTTTTGCTGCCAATTGAACTGGTGCTTTAAATGGGACAATTAAAAAGGAGGATTACCTCCAAATTCTTCAGGACAACCTAAAATCATCAGCCCAGAGGTTGGGTCTTGGGCAAAGTTGGGTGTTCCAACAGGACAATGACCCCAAACACATGTCAAAAGTGGTAACGGAATGGCTAAATCAGGCTAGAATGAAGGTTTTAGAATGGCCTTCCCAAAGTCCTGATTTAAACGTGTGGACAATGCTGAAGAAACAAGTCCATGTCAGAAAACCAACACATTTAGCTGAACTGCACCAATTTTGTCAAGAGGAGTGGTCAAAAATTCAAGCAGAAGCTTGTGGATGGCTACCAAAAGCGCCTTATTGCAGGTAAACTTGCCAAGGGACATGTAAGCAAATATTAACATTGCTGTATGTATACTTTTGACCCAGCACATTTGCTCACATGTTCAGTAGAACCATAAGAAAGTCATAAAAGAACCAAAATTCATGAATGTTTTTTGTGACCAACAAGTATGTGCTCCAATCACTTTGTCACAACAAAATAAGAGTTGTAGAAAGTATTGGAAACTCAGGACAGCCATGACATTATGTTCTTTACAAGTGTATGTCAACTTTTGATGACGACTGTATATATAATTGTTTTTGTTTTTTTTGTACCGCTTGTCCCTTTTGGGGTTGTGGTGGAGGGGGCCTATCCCAGCTGCAATTGGGCAGAAGGCATGGTACACCCTGGACAAGTCTCCACCACATTGCAGGACCACCACAGATAGACATATAATTAAGTAAAACCCAATAGAGTGTTGCCTTGATTATCCTGGGGGTCATGTTGCAGACACCCCTGTGGTAGGTGAATTTCCACGAAATAGAAGCACTTAATCATTTTGTGACTCCTTTGAATAGTATGTTCATTTAAAGTCTTTGTAGGCCCTCCACACAGATTTCACATACTTATAAACACTTCCAATGCTTTTAAAACACTTGATACACTCTAAAACATACGTCATTTTAACATTAAAACTCAAAATGTGAGTGTGAATGTTGTCTGTCTATCTGTGTTGGCCCTGTGATGAGGTGGCGACTTGTCCGGGGTGCACCCCGCCTACCGCCCGGGTAATTAAAATCTAGGAGGCATTGATTGATTGATTGATTGAGACTTTTATTAGTAGGTTGCACAGTGAAGTACATATTCCGTACAATTGACCACTAAATGGTAACACCCGAATAAGTTTTTCAACTTGTTTAAGTCGGGGTCCACTTAAATTGATTCATGATACAGATATATACTATCAGATATATACTATCATCATAATACAGTCATCACACAAGATAATCACATTGAATTATTTACATTATTTACAATCCGGGGTGTGGAGGGGGGTTAGGTTTGGTTGTTATCATCAGTCACTGAGACCATAGTAAATGAACTGCAAAGTGGTGAGGGAACACTCTACCTTTCATTTATGATGACAATGAAGTCATATTGCTCGGTTTTTCATGTAACTCTGCATCTTTTGCTTTACTTCTATAAGAAATACCAAATACCACACACGGAGTAAATCTGTTGATGCTCACAGAACTAAGATCATTTGACGTAATAAATGAATAATTTAAAGGCATAGCGAGTTGGAAAAGGCACAGCCTTACGGACATTTGAGATGAGAAGTTCCACTGTTGTCTATTAGTGGCTATGGATGAGCATGTAAGAAACTAACCAGACCGATATCTTTATTTCAGAAGGCTAAACGTCAACTACCAATATTCTAACTGTAGTCTTCCAGGAGTCATGTACTATTTTGTCAAGGTGAAGGTCAGGTTTCAGTAAACATGTTTGCCGCATGCGAGCTGTCCAAATATTTGCAGTCAGCGTGCACATGGTCATATGGATGACTAAAAATAGGTGGAAACATGTACACTATTGACACAATGCTGAGAATGCCTTTAGTGGACATGGCCACACTGAAACATGTCATGAGCAGAACACAGCACAGCAGGAAACTGAAGCAGAAGTGAAAGATGGAAATGGAAAAAAGCTTCTTTGAGACTAAAGATCTGGTCGGAGCAGCTAATTCTCATTCTCGATTACTGTAAAGTTTTGTTTTCAGGTCTCCCTATGTCTAGCATTAAAAGATTACAGTTGGTACAAAATGCGGCTGCTAGACTCTTGACAAGAACAAGAAAGTTTGATCATATTACGCCTATACTGTATATACCTGTACATATATACCTATATATATACCTATACTGGCTCACCTGCACTGGCTTCCTGTGCACCTAAGATGCGACTTTAAGGTTTTACTACTTACGTATAAAATACTACACGGTCTAGCTCCTGCCTATCTTGACGATTGTATTGTACCATATGTCCCGGCAAGAAATCTGCGTTCAAAGAACTCCGGCTTATTAGTGATTCCCAGAGCCCCAAAAAAGTCTGCGGGCTATAGAGCGTTTTCTATTCGGGCTCCAATACTATGGAATGCCCTCCTGGTAAAAGTTAGAGATGCTACCTCAGTAGAAGCATTTAAGTCTCATCTTAAAACTCATTTGTATACTCTAGCCTTTAAATAGACTCCCTTTTTAGACCAGTTGATCTGCCGTTTCTTTTCTTTTCTTTTCTACTCTGCTCCAAACCCGGGGTGGACCGCTAGCCTGTCCATCAGATGGGGACATCTCTACGCTGCTGACCCGTCTCCACTCGGGATGGTTCCTGCTGGCCCCACTATGGACTGGACTTTCACAATATTATGTCAGACCCACTCGACATCCATTGCTTTCGGTCTCCCCTAGAGGGGGGGGGGGGGGTTACCCACATATGCGGTCCTCTCCAAGGTTTCTCATAGTCATTCACATTGACGTCCCACTGGGGTGAGTTTTTCCTTGCCCGTATGTGGGCTCTGTACCGAGGATGTCGTTGTGGCTTGTGCAGCCCTTTGAGACACTTGTGATTTAGGGCTATATAAATAAACATTGATTGATTGATCGCAAAGGGAAGTTAGAAGTAGCGTTGAAAACTACAGTGAAAAGGAAATGAACGAGGAGAACAATCAGCTTTGTACATTTTTGCAAGACAAAAAACAATGACGGATACATTATATCAGATGTATGTCGGATTAATGTCACCTCACATGTGATATAGTTTGTCAGAAAAGTAATGTTAATTTCTGGTATTTGTAATGTTTATTGCTTTTAAAGGCCTACTGAATTTTTTTTTTTTAATTTAAACGGGGATAGCAGATCCATTCTATGTGTCATACTTGATCATTTCGCGATATTGCCATATTTTTGCTGAAAGGATTTAGTATAGAACAACGACGATAAAGTTCGTAACTTTTGGTATCTGATAAAAAAAAGCCTTGCCCATACCGGAAGTAGCGTGACGACACCGGAGGAAGGACTGCTCACATTTTACTATTGTTTACACCAGCAGCGAGAGCCATTCGGACCGAGAAAGCGACGATTACCCCATTATTTGAGCGAGGATGAAAGATTCGTGGATGAGGAACGTGAAAGTGAAGGACTAGCGTGCAGTGCAGAACTATCTTTTTTCGCTCTGACCGTAACTTAGGTACAAGCTGGCTCATTGGATTCCACACTCTCTCCTTTTTTTATTGTGGATCACGAATTTGTATTTTAAACCACCTCGGATACTATATCTTCTTGAAAATGAGAGTCGAGAACGCGAAATGGACATTCACAGTGACTTTTATCTCCACGACAATACATCGGTGAAGCTCTTTAGCTACTGAGCTAACGTGATAGCATCGGGCTTTACTGCATATAGAAACAAAACAAATAAGTCCCTAACTGGAAGGATAGACATAAGATCAACAATACTACCAAACTCTGGACATGTAAATACTTGGTTAATGCTTTCCAGCTTGGCGAAGCCTAGCAATGCTGTTGCTAACGACGCCATTGAAGCTAACTTAGCTACGGAACCTCGACAGAGCTATGCTAAAAACATTAGCTCTGCACCTACGCCAGCTCTCATCTGCTCATCACGACTCGTGCTCACCTGCGTTCCAGCGATCGACGGTACGACGAAGGACTTCACCCGATCACCGATGCGGTTGGCGGCCCGGAGACGGAGGAAGTCAAGGTGAGGTCGTTCGGCTAGCGCGTCTGCTATCCTCAAAGTCCTCCTGGTTGTGTTGCTGTAGTCCGCCGCTAATACACCGATCGCACCTACAGCTTTCTTCTTTGCAGTCTCCATTGTTCATTAAACAAACTGCAAAAGATTCACCAACACAGATGTCCAGAATACTGTGGAATTTTGGGATGAAAACAGAGCTTTTTTGTATTGGATTCAATGGGTCCGAATACTTCCGTATCCACCGTTGACGTCATGCGCATACGTCATCATATCTAGACGTTTTCAAGCGGAAGTGTGGCGGGACATTTAAAATGTCACTTTATAAGTTAACCCGGCCGTATTGGCATGTGTTGCAATGTTAAGATTTCATCATTGATATATAAACTATCAGACTGCGTGGTCGCTAGTAGTGGCTTTCAGTGGGCCTTTAAGTTGTTATACACAGTGTGTTTTTTTTTTAATAGAGGGGGTTCATGTCATTTGTTGGCTGCTTGCTTAACATTATCCGGCCAATTTGACCGCAGTCACAGTAATTTTCCACATGGCCTCTTTATCCTTGCGGAGGATCAAATCTCTATTGTCTGCTTGTTCAGAACCAATTTTCCTACTTTTCCTGAACGGTATCCATATACTGGATATTACCCATGCCATTGCCTTTATGACAAAGAATCAAACGCAGAGTTGGTGTGTTTGTCATCTCCTAACTCAAGGTTATGTCCACACAAACACGAGTACAGTGGTACCTCAAGTTACGAGTGAATTAACTTACGACTAGGGATGTCCGATAATGGCTTTTTGCCGATATCCGATATGCCGATATTGTCCAACTCTTTAATTACCGATACCGATATCAACCGATATATACAGTCGTGGAATTAACACATTATTATGCCTAATTTGGACAACCAGGTATGGTGAAGATAAGGTACTTTTTAAAAAAATGAATCAAATAAAATAAGATAAATAAATTAAAAACATTTTCTTGAATAAAAAAGAAAGTAAAACAATATAAAAACAGTTACATAGAAACTAGTAATTAATGAAAATGAGTAAAATTAACTGTTAAAGGTTAGTACTATTAGTGGACCAGCAGCACGCACAATCATGTGTGCTTACGGACTGTATCCCTTGCAGACTGTATTGATATATATTGATATATAATGTAGGAAGCAGAATATTAATAACAGAAAGAAACAACCCTTTTGTGTGAATGAGTGTAAATGGGGGAGGGAGGTTTTTTGGGTTGGTGCACTAATTGTAAGTGTATCTTGTGTTTTTTATGTGGATTTAATAAATAAAAAAAACCCCCCCCCAAAAAAACAAAAAAAAAAACACGATACTAATAATAAAAAAAACGATACCGATAATTTCCGATATTACATTTTAACGCATTTATCGGCATCTCTACTTACGAGTAATTTGAGCTTTTTGTTATATTTTAAGTTGCAAGCATACCTTGAATTACTTGAATTGCACCATTGAATAATGTAAAATCTGGAACGGGGTTGTACCATTTGAGCAATAAAAAGTTAATGTATTGTTACACTTTGATGTCCCTGCTGCATTGACACAAGATTTGACAGTTGACCTGTGCGAAAACAAGCCTGCCCTCCAACAACATGAAATAACTGCCTCCATGATTCGATTTCAAATTTTTTATGCAAATCCCAAACACACAAAACCAGGTAAAAATAGGTAAGAAAAGTCGGATTTGCGTAATAGGTGCCCTTTAAAGCAGGGGTCCCCAAACTTTTTGACTCGGGGGCCGCATTGGGTTAAAAAAATTTGGCCGGGGGCCGGGCTGTATACATAAATATATATATATATATATATATATATATATATATATATACACATAAATACATATATATATATATATATATACATACATACATACATACATATATATATATATATATATATATATATATATATATATATATATATATATATATATATATATATATATATATATATATATATATATATATATACATACATATACATACATATATATATATATATATATATATATATATATATATATATATATATATACATATATATACATATATATATATATATATATATATATATATATATATATATATATATATATATATATATATATATATATATATATATATAAATAAATATACATATATACAGTGGGGCAAAAAAGTATTTAGTCAGCCACCCATTGACAATCAATGGGTGGCTGACTAAATACTTTTTTGCCCCACTGTATATATATATATATAAATATATATATATACATTGTCTTTATATTCCAGCGAGTTAATCCGTTTTGTCATTTAACATCAATTAACATTGATGTTCATCAACATTTAACATTGTCACGTTATCGATGGGAAAATTAATTTTTAGACAATATGATTTGCCTGAGCGGCTAGGAGACACCGAGAGTAACAAGCAGTATAAAATGGATTAGAAAGGAAAGATAAAATAATTAAAATAAATTAAAAAAATAAAAAATAAAAATAAAAATTAAAACACTTTTTTTTTTAAACTTGGGACTTCCCGTGGCCCGGATCTTGGATGCTGGGGGGTCGGATCCGGCCCGCGGGCCGTAGTTTGGGGGCCCTGCTTTAAAGGACTAAAGTAGACGTTTGTGTGTGCATGAGGCCACAATACATTAGATATACAGTAGACGCCAAACGTTTGGACACAACCTTCTCATTCAATGCCTTTTCTTTATTTTCATGACTATTTACATTGTAGATTGTCACTGAAGGCATCAAAACTATGACACCTGTGAAGTGAAAACAATTTCAGGTGACTACCTCTTGAAGCTCATGGAGAGAATGCAAAAAGTGTGCAAAGCAGTAATCAGAGCAAAGGGTGGCTATTTTGAAGAAACTAGAATATAAAACATGTTTTCTGTTATTTCACCTTTTTTTGTGAAGTACATAACTCCACATGTGTTCATTCATAGTTTTGATGTGACAATCTACAATGTAAATAATCATGAAAATAAAGAAAACGCATTAAATGAGAAGGTGTGTCCAAACTTTTGACCTATACTGTACTTTACTTAAGAGGTTTTTAACTTTTTTTAAAAAGGGGCCCAACTTTTTTACTACAAAAGGGCCCTGGGCCCACTCAAATATTCACACTAGTAATCTTACTTTTGATTTTAATCGTATTCAATAATCATATCTAACCTAATAACAGCTTACAACATTGTCAAATGATATGAAACCATGTGTTAATCCCAAATATTGTTATTAGAGATTTAGGTCCTGCTAATTCCCCAAAAAATATTAATGAAATATACTGCAAAAGAAAGGACTCATAAAAATTGATGAAAAATAAATATACGTACAATTACGCAGTACTACAATAAATCAACATTAACTAAGTAATAAATGTTTCTTAAATTGTCAAAAAAGATTTAAATCATACTTGTCAACCTTGAGACCTCCGATACCGGGAGGTGGGGGGTGGGGGCGTGGTCGGGGGCGTGGTTAAGAGGGGAATATATTTAAACTAGAATTCACCAACTCAAGTATTTCATATGTATATACATAGTTATTTTATTATACATATAAATAAAATAAATACTTGAATTTCAGTGTTCTGGAGGCTATCCAGTAGATGGCAGTATTGTCCTGTTTAAGAGTGTCACAACATTGCTGTTTACGGCAGACGAACTGCTTTACGGTAGACTAAACGTGACTGCTGTTGTTGTGTGTTGTTACCGCGCTGGGAGGACGTTAATGAAACTGCCTAAAATTAAAGCCACATAAGAAACCAAGAACTCGCCCTCGATCATTCTACAGTTATGACGTCATTGGGCAGGCAAGCTGTTTATATTGTGGGAAAGCGGGCGTGAGAACAGGCTGTCCCCACTCAGGTCCGCATTGAGCTGGAGGGGGCGTGGCCTCCAGCTCCGGCTGAATAACGGGAGTTTGTCGGGAGAAAATTTCTCCCGGGAGGTTATCGGGAGAGGCGCTGAATACCGGGAGTCTCCCGGTAAAAACGGGAGGGTTGGCAAGTATGATTTAAATACAGTTTCACCACTTTAATTATACATTTTGCGCTTAAGAAACTTCTACGGGGTTTGCTCCAGACTTGATTGTTTAAGATTGTCATTACTGCCACAAGTGTTGGAAAAGTGTATTACAACGGAGTATCACTGCAGCCCATACTTAACACAGCTGAGAAGCAGATATTATTTTAGCAGCCTTTTACGGGTCGCTTGCAGCACCACAATGGGCCCCAGCTCTATGGTTAACAAACACTGCTTTACTACACTTCGTAGGAAACGTTTTCAAATTAGCTGTGTTTGTGTGGACATGGCCTCAATCTGATCCGACTTTGAAGCTGCCAATGTCCATGTCACCTCACACCAGCAAGTTGTCTGTCTTTATGTGAAAAGCATCAGAAAAGTGAGAATAGTGCAGTGAGCAGAGGAATGTGTCGAGAGAGTGAAGTGTGATGTTACTCTCGCGCGACAAGCAGCCTCACACGCTATCAGGACGGGTCTGTTTCAACTAAACTAAATGAACATTTGGGGACATTGACTAGATAAATGCAATGTAATACCACAGGAAAACCATTTATTATAATGGGGAAAATGTTTGCCTGGGCCAGAACTGGAGCGAATGGAACATTGGGCCTAACTGCTGACCTACGAGACTGGATTGACAGCAGTTGTGTTACCACTGAATAGACTTTTACGGGAAAGCTATTGCAGAAGTGTGATTTTCTGTGGGGGGGATATTTGTGCATCGAAAAGCAAAAATGAAAATAGAAGTGAAAACTCCAGTACTGTAAGTGTGACAACTTATTTACCACTGCACACAATCTCTACTCAGATATTGAAACATTCCACTGTCAATACCAGTTGGTATGAGGTGTTAGTTTTAGTACAGTGGTACCTCGGGATACGGGCGGGCTCTCGGTCAATTTTTATACTTTAGGTCGGGGGTGCACACACTTTTTCTGCAGGCGAGCTACTTTTCAATTGACCAAGTCGAGGTGCTCTACCTCATTCATATATATAATTTACATGTATTCATTTATGAAAGAGGAAAGGGATAAGCGGTAGATAATGGATAGATGGATGGAAATAGACGTTTTTGTTAACAAGTTAAAGGTGTTTGATGATAATACGAACATGTTTAACACATAAATTCCTTTCTTTCATGAAGACAAGGACATACGTTGGTGTATTACCTTATTGTGATGACTTGCATTGATTGGAATCAGACAGTAGTGATGATATTGTCCACATTTTCAAATGGAGGAGAAAAAAAGTCCTCCTTTCTGTCCAATACCACATGAAAGTGGTTGCTTTTTGCCAGGGGCGTCACTAGCTTTTAAGGACAGGGGGGGCTTAGCCCCCAGGAGATGCACAGGATGCAAACGAACGTAGCGCAAGAGCACAAAACTTCACAAACAGCTAATAAAGACTTAGAAATTAATCATTGTTATTATTATTATTTCAGTGGGTTCAATTTCAATGTGTGTTCAGTACAACAACAAACATGGGTTTGCACAGTGACATTTTGTTTACAGCATCAACAAGAAACAATGACTCGCATGATCCGTCAAGATACACTGAAACACAATGAAAGTGGTGGCATTAGCCTCTATGTTATTCATTCACAACATAGAGGCTAATGCCACCACTTTAGCTCACAATACAATAATTGTTTGTTCCCAAATATTCTGAAGTTGCACAGATTACATTTTGGGCACATATGTGATGGTTGTAAATTCAAGCCCTGGAAATATTACTTAATTACTTGAATTAAAGTAATATCTGGATCGGGATAATTTGGCTTGTTTATAATATATTTATATATATATATATACACAGTATATTATGGCAAGCCGTTAAGGAAATTAAATTAAGTCTGAATAGAAATTAGAAACTTTTATATATTCTGTAAATAAGAAAGACTTAGAGTCAGTCTGCTGATCTGAAAAAGAGCCAAAGCTGTCAAAGAGCTGAGGGACCATCTTCAAAGTGCAATGCTGAAACAAATAATGCAAACAATAAAATGTAACTTCCAGGGCTTGAGATTAATGTAGTCCCGTCGTCCCGGGGACGGTAAAAAAATGCACGGGACGAAATTAAATGCTCCCCGGGATGACGGCTTTTAACCATTTTTTTCTTTTCTTTTTATGTATTTATTCATTTTACATTTTATATTAAATGTCTTGGTTTTTCCACCCTCTGAAAATCCTATGAAATGTTTAACAAGCCATCCTATAATAATACAACAGCTATTAATGTAACAATACAATAAAACAAATATATTTAATGATGTTTTTTTCATTATTTTAACAATAGGCTAATGTATATTACTTTATATAGATTCTACAAGAAACACAAAACTTAAAAACTAAATTATTTACAATTGCAGACACAAAGTTCTTGTTCTGCAGTGCTGTGTGCTAATGTGCTTCGTACACCTGCAGGACCGCAAGCAAGGTTGCAGAAAAAATGCGGACTGGATTTTGAGTGATGTGGGCATTTTCTATATGAACAAGTGGAATGGATTGGATACCGACGCACTAAAGGGGCTCTCTACCTCACGCTATAAGTGAGGGGAAACTGAGTGAATAATGACAGGTTATATGATTATTTATTTTAACTCATATTCAGGCCACTTTATAATGAATATGTCGGCATGTATTTGCAAAAAAAAAAAATATATATATATATATATATATTTTTTTTTAAAACACCAAATTATTTAGGGGGGCTTAAGAACATTTTAGGGGGGCTTGAGCCCCCCTAAAATAGGCCTAACAACGCCAATGCTTTTTGCCATCTTATTTGTCGAGCTCCCATACTCCTTTTTATCCACTTTACAAGAAATACATTGGCGGCAAACTCCGTAGCTTGCTAGCTTGTGCACGCCAGCTTTCTCAGACTCTTATTTTGTTAGCGCAGGCAGGATGAAGCAGCACTTTTATTGTGAAGACAGGAACTGTGCAGTCGGTCTTTAGAGTTTTGACGGTAGGTACGGCGCGAGAGTCTGTTGATTTAAAAAGTGTTTCTCGCCTTCCTGTCGGTCATTTTTTCTTAATAATGATCTGGCAGCAGCCAGCGTCATCTCACAAGACCCTCGGGTGGCGTGAATGTCCATCAAGTGACAAACGTGACGTCTTGGTGAAGATTGATGATCGCTAATTTTTAAGTCTATTTTTTTAATGCCTGGCCGGCGATTGACTGACACACCCTCATACTATGACCCTTTTAATGCGCCTTTTAATCCGGTGCGCCATTTGTATGAAAATAAACCTGAATAGACTCGCTCATCTGCAGTTCGCCTTATAATCCGGTGCGCCCTATGGTCTGGAAAATACGGTACATTGCTCCACATTCTCCTCTTTGCCGCAGCAGTCCATTCTCTTGATACCCTCAGTCTCCTTTTCAATATAAAAAAAAGTGTCTTTACCATAGGCAATAGCCACATCAGTGTTTCCCATAAACTGCCAAGATACCTGTGGCGGTAATTTGCATAATTTACTACAATGATATGATTTTCTCCAAAAAGGCTAAAAAAATGTATACTTACTAATTAATAACAGTTTTGTTTTAAACGTCCATCCATCCATCCATTTTACAATATAATTACAACACTTTATGTACATATTTATATACAGATTTGAACAATAAGTTATTCACTGAAATATATTTATTAATTGTGGTTCTTACAAAAAATATATCTTATAAAATATAAAAGCTAAAATGTCTCTTAAAGCTCTGCCCCTTTAATTAGTGCATACTAAATAATTTAACTTTAGCCTACTACTACAACCATATTATTTACCAGCAACATAAAGTGAAACAGAGGCAGAGGTGTCCTGCCACAGTCAGTAACAAATAAACAGAAAACAGTAGTGGTCAAATACAAATAAGGCAACAAGAGAAGTATCCTACGCTTCTCTTTTGTAAAGTAAATCTGAACAGCCTATATGGGCATCTACATCAACTATATGATTTTTTTTTTTTTTTTAATTTGTGGCGGACGTAATTCTTTCGTGGCGGGCCGCCACAAATAAATGAATGTGTGGGAAACACTGGCCACATGCTAAGACATAAATACAAGAGAGCCTGGGTCTTCTGTATGGTGGTGTGTCCCATTCTGGAGGATGCATTCAATGTTGCTTGGTATTTGCAGTTACCCACGGTGCTAGTTTGCGGTGTAAAACGGACACAGCGAGAAGAGCTGAGTAAAACAAAGACAAGCCGATACCGTGCAGCACAGGTTGGTTCAAACAAAATGTATTATGGTTAAACATCTTGGAGCAGGAACGTGAGATGGAATTGGAAGTTTGGATTGAGGACTACTTGCTGTAGTGAGTGAAATCCATCGTAGCAATCAGTCATGAGAGAACAAATATGGTTTTGATAAAATCACATGGTAGGGGACACTTTTAACTTTCCAAAGGGCTGCAAAATCTTGTCCCGGTCATGACAAACTGAATGACATTCATGACATTCCCATAAAATGATGTAAACACAACACAATGACGGTTTTATCCCCCATGTCATTTGAATCAATGGCAAATACATAACACTGTGAAGAACAGCCTACGAATCCGGAGGGCCGAGCTGCAATTAGGGGCTGGGTTAATAAAGGCATCGAATGTACCGACAGCAGATTGTGGCGCTCAGAATGCAACCCAGTGACATTCTGGAGAAGTGAAAAATACAAGAGCCTTACTGTTCGTTGATGACAAAGATGCAGTTGTCTTGTGAGGGTGAGCCTGAGATGGGATGCTTGCAAGTCACCTTTCGCTCATTATGGCTGTGGAAGAGAACGAAGAGAAAAGATGAGAAGGGCACATCTTTAATGGACAACTCCAAGGACAAATTAATATCATAAAAAGGAGAGGCCGACAATAAAAGTGTCAAACATTTTGTCAAAGACCAGGCACTTTCTTAAGCTTTTAAGATCAATTTATGAATTCTTTAGGCTATGGTACATCGCAAAACAAGCAAATATTTACAAGTTTAAATGTAGTTCTCTAACTATTCAGAAATCAATTTATATTTTTACTATGAAAATGAAAGAAAAATGAAAACCTTAAAAACACAACAGATATTCGAACAGTATACCTGATTATAGTAAAAAGCTAAAGACTTTGCTTGTTTTTCTCAAAAGGTCTAATCCAGTAAATACAGAAAATTCCAATAAGTTACAGGCAGGAATGACTAAACGATTCACCTATACCAGAGGTCAGCAACCCGCAGCTCGAGAGCCACATTAGGCTCTTTAGCGGCGCCCCGGTGGCTCCATGGAGCTTTTTCCAAAAATGTATGAAAATGGGGAAAAAATGGGGGTAAAAGTATATTTTTTTATTTGGTTTCTGTAGGAGGACAAACACGACACAAACCTTCCTAATTGTTAGAAAGCCCACTGTTCAATATGTTTGTGTTTATCCTTCACTGATGAGACTATTTGGCGAGCGCCGTTTTATCTGACTAATTTCAGCGGCCCTTGAACTCACCGTTGTGTGGACTGTGACTCAACAGTTTGTTTACATGTATAACTTTCTCCAACGCTGCCACAGAATGACGTGTTTTATGCCACTCCTCCTTTCAATCCAATCCAATCCAATCCACTTTATTTATATAGCACATTTACACAACAAGAATGTTTCCAAAGTGCTGCACAGCCATGTTAAAAACAATATTAAAAACAATATTATGCTACACCAATGACTGAATAAAAACAAAAAATAAATGAATAGAAAACCAATACAGAGACAATACAAAAAAATAAATATGATTAAAAACGATTTTAAAGGGTAAAACCAATTAAAACAGTAAAATAGACATCAAAATTTATAAAAAACACACAGGACAACAGAGGACTAATTTTTGTCCCCCAAACGTTTTATACTGTGCGTGAATGCACAAAGGTGAGCTTTGTTGATGTTATTGACTTGTTGTAGTTCTAATCAGGCGTATTTGGTCAGTGCATGACTGCAAGCTAATCATGCTATTTAGGCTAGCTGTATGTACATATTGCATCATTATGCCTCGTTTGTAGGTATATTTGAGTTTATTTAATTTCCCTTACTTATGTCCTCTGTGTATTTAATTTATATTTACATTATCTGTATGTAATATTGGCTGCCATGTTGTTCCAGACCACAGCAAACGTTACCCAGCTTGCAAAATTGTAATAAATCCATTAAAAAAAGACAGCCTGCCTTTTCCTTTAACTTGGACACACAGATCTATTCGGGGCGGTATAGCTCGGTTGGTAGAGCGGCCGTGCCAGCAACTTGAGGGTTGCAGGTTCAATCCCCGCTTCCGCCATCCTAGTCACTGCCGTTGTGTCCTTGGGCAAGACACTTTACCCACCTGCTCCCAGTGCCATCCACACTGGTTTGAATGTAACTTAGATATCGGGTTTCACGATGTAAAGCGCTTTGAGTCACTAGAGAAAAGCGCTATATAAATATAATTCACTTCACTATTCTAAGAAAAGCATTTCCAGGAGTTATCTCACCCTCTGAGAAGTTTTACTAATGATTTCCAATGTAGTAAAAATGTGTAGAATAAATATTACATTTCATCATTTCTGTCAACAAAGACTTGCGTCAGCCTGTGACACAGTCATTTTGATAGTAGGTTAATATATCTAATTAGCCACTTACATCATGTAACACTTATATAAGTCTTTTAATTGTTTGCGGCTCCAGACCGATTACATTTTTGTATTTGTGGTCCAATATGGCTCTTTCAACATTTTGGGTTGCCGACTCCTGACCTATACAAATGCAATGTTTTAAAAATAAAATGCAATTATTAATAATACAGTAAAAGCTTATTTCAAACAAAATCCCAAACAAAAATAATGTGTTGTTTTCAGAAATATATTGGGGAGAAAATGTTTTTCCAATTACTGAATAATTCAGAACTAATGTTGACTGGTATACACAAGCTGTGGAGATGATATCAGTAGAAAAAACTGCATTTAGTTTAGATAATAATGAGTCACATATTGGAATATAGTATCCATTATTTAAATTTGTTTTAACTATTAAATGAACCAAAAATATGACTTATCTTTGTGGAAAATATTGGACACAGTGTGTTGTCAAGCTTATGAGATGCGATGCAAGTGTAAGCCACTGTCACATTATTGTTAATTTTTTATAAATGTCTAATGATAATGTCAATGAGGGATTTTTAATCACTGCTATGTTGAAACTGTTACTAATATTGATACTGTTGTTGATAATATTCATTTTTGTTTCACTACTTTTAGATTGTACTGTGTCATGTTTGTGTCTCCTCTCAATTGCTCTGTTTATTGCTATTCTGAATGTTGCTGTGTCAGGTTTGGTTTTGGAATTGGATTGCATCATTTTGGTATTGTTGTGTATTGTTTTGTTGGATTGATTAATAAAAAACAAAAAAATAAAATAAAAAGTACTAAAGTTGGAGACTTCACAAATGCCATCCTAACTGTGGTGGAAAATACAACAGATCACTACCGACAGTAAGGCTTTGGAAAACTGTGTAGCCGTCCGGCGTGTCTTCCACCCATCCATAGTTTAGTCAAACGACAGCAAGTCAAGTTATTTTTAACACAACATAATTAGAATTCCAGGATGTCAGCCGCACATTTTCACTCATTGGTTGCGGTTTTTCAGTAAAGTGGTCAGGATTGTGGAAGGTCGGGAAGAAATAACGAGCCTCACCACGCTTGACTGTCACTCGTAAATCACGTGTTCAACATTGGCCTGTGAACCGTAACACTGCATAATTGATTCAATATCAAGTCTCATTATGTAGACCATACAGCGTACTGCACTTTTGGTGCACTGCACCGTCAAAATAAAGTAATACCCACATTGACATCACATTTGGATGTCTGTTGCCTCTGTCATGTGCTTTTACATTTCAACTCACTCTGGCTTCGTCATAAACAGAAGAGAGTCAAACTGCAGTCCAAAAATAACATCGTCTTTAAACACGGCCTTCTTGTGTGCTGAAAAGAGCAAATACCAAGAGTGAAATAGGGAGTTGAGTTTCAGTTGAGCGTGGAGAGTAATAGTCTCCACAGCTCAGGCCCGTAATTATAGGAGGCAATGCTGGCTACAGAGTTCCACGTGCGGTCTGGGGACAGACCAATGGCACCATTATTCACTGGTATGCCTTCACACTAGGGCTGCAACAACTAATCGATTAAATCGATTAAAATCGATTATTAAAATAGTTGCAGATTAATTTAGTCATCGATTCGTTGGATCTATGCTATGCGCATAGGTTTTTTGTTCTTTTTTTAATTAAAACATTTTTATTTTTTTATTTTTTTTACTAAACCTTTATTTATAAACTGCAACATTTACAAACAGCTGAGAAACAGTAATCAAAATAAGTATGGTGCCAGTATGCTGTTTTTTTTCAATAAAATACTGGATAGGATAGAAATGTAGTTTGTCTCTTTTATCCGATTATTAATCGATTAATCGAAGTAATAATCGACAGATTAATCGATTATCAAATTAATCGTTAGTTGCAGCCCTACTTCACACATGCGCCTCATGGAAGGGCTTACATTTAGGATAGACATAGCTGATGAGTGATTATATGTACATTAATATTTATCTATGAAAGTATACGAAAACTGGTTGAAAATATACTCTGTCAGCAAGATTTAGCACTGGAATAAAAATCACAACCAAAAGCAATTAAATAGGTTTTGTCTCGGTAAAAGAGGAAGTGGAGGACCCTTAAATATACACAACAAAAACGATGAATAGAATGGTTAAATAAAGTTTTTGTGACCAAAATGAACAAGGTTACAATAATCATCGCGGTATTGTTGAATGTGCTCAAAAAGTACTTATACCCACTCAAATCATTCAACAGAGTTGTATTTCCTTTTTTTTAATAACTAAAATAAATACACACAATATACTTCCTTGGCAGAGGAACCATTGCATTTTGTTCTGATTAAGAACTTTACTTGTATTTGTGTGTTTAAAAGTTTATTTTCTTCCATTTTCATTTGTTTTAGAATAAAAAAATTTTAAAAAATGCAAATTGGGTGATCAGTTCTTTTCACCTTCTGATTTATGTCACGCGAGTTCACTTCCTGTTGAACGGATGGCCATCTGTTTCAACACGACACTGTGGCGTTTATATTGATCACTTTGTGCAAAGACAGCACAGCCTCTATGTTCAATGTGAAAACTGTGTCTTAGTTGTCTAGACAGCCATGGTTTTATGAAAGTTTAAATTTAAAGTTCCAATGATAGTCCCACACACACAAGTTGCGGTGAAATTATCCTCTGCATTTGACCCATCCCCATGTTCACCCCCAAGGTGAGGGGAGCAGTGAGCAGCAGCGGTGCCGCGCCCGGGAATCATTTGGTGATTTAACCCCCAATTCCAACCCTTGATGCCGAGTGCCAAGCAGGGAGGTAATGGGTCCCATTTTTAGATTGGGGTATGACATTACATAATGGAAAAAGACATTAAGGTCACTTGTTTTCAAGTTAGCATTTAAGCTGAGCTAGCAAGCTAACTCTAGTCCTTCCAAAAGTTTATCAAAGTGCAGTTATCAATCAGGTTTTTTTCAACAATTTTAACTTAATACGGTAATACTAACAGTCGGGAGTTTTACAGTGGTTGTTATTATTGCCGTTTATGTGAATGTGGTACAAACACCCGCAGTTGCTGAAACCTATGCAAAAGACGGACCGCTCTTGTACTCATAGCAACTCATAGCAACGCATGCACATGGCGACTTTCGACCCTGGAAAAGATACTGACTTCATCTTCATGAATGGTTCATGAACTGGAAGATGCACTTTTTAATCAAGATACAATTAACAAATTAATTAAACTATTTTATGGAATAATAAATGAACACCACACTAGAAATGCAAATGATGCATGTGTTCGGAAATGGCTGATGGACTTAAACATTGTAGATGAAAGAGACATATCATGGAATGATATTTGGAAAAATGCCAATAAGCCCTTAAGAAGCATTAAAGATAAGCTGACTCAATTTAAGATATTGAATAGATTGTATTTTACATATTCTCAGCTGTTTAAAATTGGTGTAGTAGATAGCAAGTTATGTATGAAGTGTCGGGCAGCTGAAGGAACTGTTGTTCATTTATTGTGGGAATGTCAGAGAATAAAAGAGTTATGGTTGAAAACAACAAAAGAAGCAATCACATTCCTTAATATAAACATCCCAATGACACTGCAAACTTGTATTCTTGGGGATCTCCATCAATTTAGTAACGTGTCATCAAAGAGTAAAAATGTTTTTCTTTCAATATACATAATAACCAAAAGGGTAATATTAAAAAAATGGATGGATGTTGATAGTCCAACTCATACTGACTGGTACACACAAGCTATGGAGATGATATCAGTAGAACAAACTGCATTTAGTTTAGATAATAATGAGTCATATATTGGAATATGGGATCCATTATTTAAATTTGTTTCAACTATTAAACAAACCAAAATATGACTTATTGTATCTTTGTGGAAAATATTGGACACAGTGTGTTGTCAAGCTTGTGAGATGTGATGCAAGTGTAAGCCACTGTGACACTGTTGTTCATTTCTAATTTGTATTATTTTTTATTAATGTTTTTAATGACAATATCAATGAGGGATTTTTTATTTTTAATCACCGCTATTTTGAAATTGTTACTAATATTGATGCTGTTGTCGATAATGTTCATTTTTGTTTCACTACATTTGGATTGTTCCGTGTCATGTTTGTGTGTCCTCAATTGCTCTCAATTGCTCTGTTTGTTGTTGTTCTTGGTGTTGCTGGGACGGGTTTGGTTTTGGAATTGTATTGCATTGTTGTGGTGTTGTTGTGTAATTGTTTTGTTGATTGATTAATAAATTCATTTAAAAATTTTTTTTTTTAAAAGAATGGTTCAGATGTGGAAATAGTGTCAAAGCACTTTGAGTACCTTAAAAGTAGAAAAGCGCTATACAAGTGTAACCCATTTACAAGTAAGTAAGTAAAATCCATTTACCGTATTTTCCGGACCATAAAGTGCACCGGATTATAAGGCACACTGCAGATGAATGATCTATTTTCGATATTTTTTCATTTATAAAGGCGCACCAGATTATAGAGAGCATTAAAGGAGTCATATTATTATTTATTTTTCCTAAATGGAAAAAACTTCCTTGTGGTCTACATAACATGTAATGGTGGTTCTTTGGTCAAAATGTTGCATAGATGATGTTTTACAGATCATCTTCTAGAACTTTACACTACTTTATATTAGAAATGGCAACAGCAGAGGATGAATGTCCCATAACAAGAAGATGGAGAAAAAGAAGAAGCTTATCGACTACGGTGTCCGCACGGACTACAAAGGCGCAATTTTTCAGGACTTATGCAGATCCCAAATACATAGCAGGTAACAAGGTAAAAAAAAAGTTGCTTTTGCATAATATCTCCTCATCCGTGGCTCACTAGTGCAACAACAACGCCGGAAATGTGTCCCGTGAAAACCGTCCGACCGGAACTCTCTAATAACTAAAGTTCCTTGGGTGAATAATGTAAACTCACTACACCGGTATGTTTTAGCGCTTTCATGGCAAGTTTACTGACAGATATAAGTAAGAACTTTACACTACTTTATATTAGAAATGGCAACAGCGGAGGATGAATGTCCCATAACAAGAAGATAGAGAAAAAGAATAAGCTTATCGACTACGGTGTCGGCACAGACGCGCACACATTTTCAGGACTTATGCAGATCCCAAATACAGATCAGCAGGTACCAGAAGGTAAGAAAAGTTGCTTTTGCATAATATTGCGGAACAAAACGCCAGATAATATGTCTTACCTTATACACACACCATAATAATACTCGTATGTTGAAGCACAGTACAATCCATCAAGCGGTGCGGCTTCATAGCTTACCAAAGTCGTACTAAAACATTTTGATGGATATTTGAGCGCCGTGTGTAATGTTTTATATTTTCAATGGAACATATAAAATGTTGGAGTTGTTTACGACAGCCATCTAATTGCAGTCTACACATATCTCTTTTGTGTGACTGCCATCTACTGGTCACACTTATCATCTCACCATGTACCAAATAAAATAGCTTTGAGGTCGGTAAGCAAAACCAGAATGATTCCATACATTAGGCGCACCGGGTTATAAGGCGCACTGTCGAGTTTTGAGAAAAAAAAAAGATTTTAAGTGCGCCTTATAGTCCGGAAAATACAGTAATTGACTTTGAATACAGTAAAACCACATTTTTAAATGGGTCACATTTCCAGCTGCTAATTTAGAGGTTACATATTAGTATGATAATAACTAACTTCCTCTATTTCTAAGAAGAAAGCGGTAAATACAAAAAACACAAAATTAATAATAATTTTGGCTTTCTCCATTCAGCGTTTCAAATGCATTAGCATGTACCTCTGTCAAGAAGACAGAGGTACATCTAGACTCTATGCAGTCGATTTGTAATGTTTGATAGCACTTCAGGAAGCCGGGTTTTGTACACACTGACACACAAGCATGGGTCAGTGTTTTTCAAAGAGACTTCACAGCTTTTTGGACAGATGCTAACAAACTTTTTTTTAAAAAAAGGAAGGACAGTTGGTAAACCTCAGTGGAGAAAATGGAGCTCATGATGTAAAATAATAAATGGGTGTGGGCCAGAAAGAGGCAGTTCCCTGTTTAAGTGTGTGTTTGAAAAGGAAAATATCCTTTTTAGACAATTCTGCACTTGATTCAGCCACTGCATGCCAGTGGAACACAGTGAATGAAAGGTTGTGAGGAGACGTCAGTTGCCTTTTTAAGGAGCAGGGAAGTTCACCTCCCTTCGTCAACGTGGAACCCAAAAAAAATTGAAAAATAATTGTATATATAAAAACAGCACACTGGCACCATACTTATTTTGATTATTGTTTCTCAGCTGTTTGTAAATGTTGCAGTTTATAAATAAAAGTTTAAATTTTTTTTATTTATTTATTTTATTTACAAAAAAACCTCTGCGCATGCGCTTAGCCTAGATCCAACGAATCGATGACTAAATTAATCGGCAACTATTTTAATAATCGATTTTAATCGATTTAATCGATTAGTTGTTGCAGCCCTAATATATATATATATATATATATATATATATATATATATATATATATATATATATATATATATATATATATATTAGGGGTGTAACGGTACACACAAATTTCGGTTCGGTACGTACCTCGGTTTAGAGGTCACGGTTCGGTTCATTTTCGGTACAGTAAGAAAACAACAAAAGATACATTTTTGGGTTATTTATTTACCAAGTTTGCAAAATCTTCCACCAAAAATATTTTTCTTACTGGAATATTTGATGTGAAGTAATCCGAACCTTGGATAGGTCAATAATTCATAATAACATTGATTTGTATTCAATATTATGTTTTGAGCGATGACAGTTTGAAAGAAAAAAAAAACAGCTTTGTTTTATTAGTCAACATTGCAACTTTTTCTAAATTACATTTAACCTTTAAGCTTTTTTATTTCACTTTTGTTATGTTTTTGTTTATTTTAATAGTATTTTTAGAAAGTGCCGTGGGCCTTTAAAACATTAGCTGTGGGCCGCAAATGGCCTCCGGGGCACACTTTTGACACCCCTGCTATAGATAATAAAAAATGTAATCTGATAAATCTATGGATAAAAAGCAGAGCCTGGCGACGCATGCGCGTTTATCATAACTCTCTCGCTCTCTCTGTCTCTGCCCCTCCCTCACCAATGTTGCTGCGCGCACAATTAGTTTTGTTTTTAACCCCTTCTTAACCCTGAACGTACATTGAAAATACACGCAACACTAACTCAAATGCCGGACATTTGAGACATTTAAGAAACTCCGCCCTGACAGCTCCGCAAAAGAGGACATATCCGGTGAAAAGAGGACGTATGGTCAGTCTATCGTCGCCCGTTAGCTGCTAGCATGCCGTGTGTTGTGCCTCGGTGTGTATTGTTTACACAACGTGCGTTACGCTACTTAATATGCCCGTGTGGAAACTCGTTCGGTACACCTACAAACCGAAACGACACCCCCGTACCGAAACGGTTCAATACAAATACACGTACCGTAACACCCCTAATTATATATATATATTAGGGCTGCAACTAACGATTAATTTGATAATCGATATTAATCTGTCGATTATTACTTCGATTAATCGATTAATAATCGGATAAAAAGAGACAAACTACATTTCTATCCTATCCAGTATTTTATTGAAAAAAAACAGCATACTGGCACCATACTTATTTTGATTATTGTTTCTCAGCTGTTTGTAAATGTTGCAGTTTATAAATAAAGGTTTAGTTAAAAAAACAAAAAACAAAAAAGAAAACTCTGCGCATGCGCATAGCATAGATCCAACGAATCGATGACTAAATTAATCGGCAACTATTTTAATAATCGATTTTAATCGATTAGTTGTTGCCCTAATATATATATATATATATATATATATATATATATATATATATATATATATATATATATATATATATATATATATATATATATATATATATATATATATATAGGTTGGGGATAGGTTGATTGGCAACACTAAATTGGCCCTAGTGTGTGAATGTGAGTGTGAATGTTGTCTGTCTATCTGTGTTGGCCCTGCGATGAGGTGGCGACTTGTCCAGGGTGTACCCCGCCTTCCGCCCGATTGTAGCTGAGATAGGCTCCAGCACCCCCCGCGACCCCAAAAGGGATAAGCGGTAGAAAATGGATGCATATATATACACACAGTATATGCACACTACAGTGGAATGTTTGTATTTTGGTGGTCGCACCAACGAGGGTTTACCAACGTGTCAAAAAGATAACCTTAGAACCAGAAACTGAAGTATAATGTCTGTCCTGAATTGGTATGTTGGAATTCGTATCAAATAATTGCGAGAACGACTTTTTTTATTGTCAATATCGGCTGCTGGGTTTAATTTTTTTTATGTTTTCTGCTGGTGGTGTGTCTCAGTATTTTTTTAGAGATCATACTTTTTCGTGAAAATCGTCCGATACTGATCGGTGGTCGGTTGATCAATCGGTGCATCCGTAATTAATTTAATTTGCATAACTTCTTTCAGAAAAAAATGCTTCAAAACATAAACAAGTCGGAACACAGCGGTTGACTTTCGAGGTTGCATTGTATCTTACAGTGGATGGTACCATACCCTCTTTGAGACATGCAAGAAAAAGTATTATGTATAGTAATATGTGATATATAACCTAATGGGCCTCCGGACACATTGCTTATGTTAATCCATTAGTGGCATGAGATATTATTACAATTAACAAGTTCTGAAATGCAAGTCTGGATGTAACTTACCCAAAGAAAAGATGTTTTCAAAACATCTAGAGGCTAAACTTAACTCCTACATCATCTAAAATGGTCACACATGTTATGAGGGATGTGGTTTGTGGTCCACACAGTCAGCACTGGGCGAGCAGTGACTTAAAGTCATGGGGGTGGAGTACGGTAACATTTTTCTACTTCTCTAAAGGCCAAAATGTTGCTTTATTCCTTACTGATTTTAAGTAGAAGATGTTGGTTTATGAGGTGGATCTGGTCGAAGGAAAACAGATTTCCTGCCTCTTGGCATTAGATGGAAAGAGGTGAAAAAGTAGGATAAACACATTGAGGAGGGCGGGGCAGGCTTCTGAACTGTCTTGTCCATAATAATTAGCAGTGAACTGCAGTAATGGGGGGCTTAAGTTCTGAGGCAGGCGGGGGGTTTTGCAGTGGCTGGGCGTTTACGATTCTGGGTGGGTCTTTGATCTTTTACTCCTCTTCAGCCACAGGTCAAGCACGGACAACCAAGTGGCTCCACAAGACTGTAATGTTGGAAGTGTCGTGACAACAAATTGTGTAATTTTAACAGCGAGGGTTTGAAGTTCTACTGGAACTTCTTTCTGCATGATTATTTTTTTACCTCCAAGGATTCCTTATATTGGAACTACTTTAATGTGAAATATTGTGATGTGGTACATCTGCTCCTACTGGCCCCACTATGGACTGGACTCACACTATTATGTTAGATCCACTATGGACTGGACTCTCACTATTATGTTAGATCCACTATGGACTGGACTCTCACTATTATGTTAGATCCACTATGGACTGGACTCACACTATTATGTTAGATCCACTATGGACTGGACTCTCACTATTATGTTAGATCCACTATGGACTGGACTCTCACTATTATGTTAGATCCACTATGGACTGGACTCTCACTATTATGTTAGATCCACTATGGACTGGAGTCACACTATTATGTTGGATCCACTATGGACTGGAGTCACACTATTATGTTAGATCCACTATGGACTGGACTCTCACACTATTATGTTAGATCCACTATGGACTGGACTCTTACACTATTATGTTAGATCCACTATGGCAGGGGTCGGCAACCCGCGGCTCCGGAGCCGCATGCGGCTCCTTGACCACTCTGATGCGGCTCAGCTACATACATGCCGACACCCCCGATTTTCCCAGTAGATTTATGGATCTCAGTGTCCCTTATAGATTACTCCCAGGGAAAGAATAATACTATTTACACTCCAATTATTAAATTAAGGGCGTGCCCTAATTGCACTGCAGTAATTGCCCTCTATAGCATTTACATACAGCGTGCCAGTTCGGCCACATGTCGCATGTTGTTATTACTTGCACACACAGGAGACAGCAAAGCATACTTACTCATCAGCCACACAGCTTACACTGACGGTAGCCGTATCAAACAACTTTAACATTGTTACGTTACAAATATGCGCCACAATGTGAACCTACACCAAAAAAGAATGAAAAACACATTTCTGGAGAACATCCCACCGTAACACAACATAAACACAACACAACCATTACCCAGAATCCCATGCAACCCTAACTCTTCCGGTCTACATTATACACCCCCGCTACCACCAAATCCCCCCCACACATCAACCCCCCCCCCCCCCCCCCCCCTCTCCGTGCGTTGGTTGAGCGGAAGAGTTAGGGCTGCATGGGATTCTGGGTATTGGTACCGTCAGTGTAAGATGTGTGCCTGCTGAGTTAGTACGCCTTGCTGTCACTTACGTGATTAAGCTGAAATTGCTTTCTACGTGTGGTCGAGCAGGTACACTGTTAGGGCAGACTGTAGAGGGCGCCAAATTCAGTGTCATCACGCTCTGATATTCGGGAGTCTCCCGGGAAAAATGAGAGGGTTGGCAAGTATGACGCTATCAAGCGCCATTCATTCAAAATTCGCGGGCTGCACTAACATATAATTTCCACATTAAAGTGCGTGCCGGTGCCGGTAACATAGCACAAAGCGTTTAAGCTTTGTATGCGGTGTTTTTCATTTAAAAAATTTTTTTGTGGCTCCCATTACTTTCTTTAATTTGTGAAACTTGCCAAAATGGCTCTTTGAGTGGTAAAGGTTGCCGACCCCTGCACTATGGACTGGACTCTCACACTATTATGTTAGATCCACTATGGACTGGACTCTTACACTATTATGTTAGATCCACTATGGACTGGACTCTTACACTATTATGTTAGATCCACTATGGACTGGACTCTCACTATTATGTTAGATCCACTATGGACTGGCCTATCACTATTATGTTAGATCCACTATGGACTGGACTCTACAATTTTATGCTAGATCCACTATGGACTGGACTCTCACAATATTATGTTAGATCCACTATGGACTGGACTCTCACAATATTATGTTAGATCCACTATGGACTGGACTCTCACTATTATGTTAGATCCACTATGGACTCGACTCTCACACTATTATGTTAGATCCACTATGGACTCGACTCTCACACTATTATGTTAGATCCACTATGGACTGGACTGTCACTATTATGTTAGATCCACTATGGACTGGACTGTCACTATTATGTTAGATCCACTATGGACTGGACTCTCACACTATTATGTTAGATCCACTATGGACTGGACTCTCACTATTATGTTAGATCCACTATGGACTGGACTCTCACTATTATGTTAGATCCACTATGGACTGGACTCTCACTATTATGTTAGATCCACTATGGACTGGAGTCACACTATTATGTCCCGCTGTGGACTGGACTCCCGCTGATGTGTTGGATCCATTGTGGACTGGACTTTCACAATGTTATGTCAGACCCACTCGACATCCGTTGCTTTCGGTCTCCCCTAGAGGGGGGCGGGGGGTTACCCACATATGCGGTCCTCTCCAAGGTTTCTCATAGTCATTCACCGACGTCCCACTGGGGTGAGTTTTTCCTTGCTTGTATGTGGGCTCTGTACCGAGGATGTCGTTGTGGCTTGTACAGCCCTTTGAGACACTTGTGATTTAGGGCTATATAAATAAACATTGATTGATTGATTGATTGATTGATTATGTTAGATCCACTATGGACTGGAGTCACACTATTATGTTAGATGCACTATGGACTGGACTCTCACACTATTATGTTAGATCCACTATGGACTGGACTCTTACACTATTATGTTAGATCCACTATGGACTGGACTCTTACACTATTATGTTACATCCACTATGGACTGGACTCTCACACTATTATGTTAGATCCACTATGGACTGGACTCTTACACTATTATGTTAGATCCACTATGGACTGGACTCTCACACTATTATGTTAGATCCACTATGGACTGGACTCTTACACTATTATGTTAGATCCACTATGGACTGGACTCTTACACTATTATGTTAGATCCACTATGGACTGGACTCTTACACTATTATGTTAGATCCACTATGGACTGGACTCTCACAATATTATGCTACATAAAACTGACTATTAAAACACAAATAAGATCATTTGTACTGTACACAAAATAATACTGAGCATACCGTCTAAAATTGTACTATTTTCATACTTGCCAACCATCCCGATTTTCCCGGGAGACTCCCGAATTTCAGTGCCCCTCCCAAAATTCTCCCGGGGCATCCATTCTCCCGAATTCCACCCGGACAACAATATTGGTGGCGTGCCTTCAAATGCACTGCCTTTAGCGCCCTCTACAACTTGACGTCACGTCCGCTTTTCCTACATACAAACAGCGTGCCGGCTCAGTCACATAATATGTGCAGCACGAACTCTTCCGGGACGCTACAATATACAACACCCCCCGCTACCACCAAAGCCCCACCCCCCTCCCAAACTAGCCCCGACCCCCTTACCCCCACCTCAACCTCCCATCTCCCGAATTCGGAGGTTTCAAGGTTGGCAAGTATGACTATTTTAGGTTATAAAGTTACAGCGAATGAGAAGAGAAATGAAAGCTGTACATACTATGTTGTGTATTGAAGTGCGGGTCAGGGCAATCAGGCCATGATCACACAGCCTCCTACCTACCCTGAGGAAATCCTCTAATGACAGCTCCAGCATAGAGTGGTTGCTTTAATCACCACCTCTCAGCGTGGGATGTACTGCCAAGTAGGACCGCATCCTTTTTGTGGCAGGTCAAATTGTATGATCCTATTAAATATGTCTACAGGATATTCCATTCAGGCTCCTCGGACCATAACCTCATTTCCTATCGCAGCAAGTCATGCACGACTCTCCTTTCGCACATGGATATTAAAAACAAACAAATCATCTAATCAGGCTGCTTGTGTAGATTTAACACAATAAACTAAATCAAACAGGCATATTATTATTATCTAACCTAGAGTGGAACCTTTAAAGGCCTACTGAAAGCCACTACTACCGACCACGCAGTCTGATAGTTTATACATCAATGATGAAATCTTAACATTGCAACACATGCCAATACGGCCGGGTTAACTTATGAAGTGACATTTAAAACTTCCCGGGAAATATCCGGCTGAAACGTCGCGGTATGATGACGTATGCGCGTGACGAAGTCAGAGTAACGGACGTTATGGTACCCGTAGAATCCTATACAAAAAGCTCTGTTTTCATTTCATAATTCCACAGTATTCTGGACATCTTTTGCAATTTGTTTAATGAACAATGAAGGCTGCAAAGTAGACAGTTGTAGGTGGGATCGGTGTATTAGCAGCGGACTACAGCAACACAACCAGGAGGACTTAGTTGGAGCGCTAGCCGCGTTAGCCGTCGACCTCACCTTGACTTCCTACCTCTCCGGGCCGCCAAACGCATCGGGTGAAGTCCTTCGTCCTTCTGCCGATCGCTGGAACGCAGGTGAGCACGGGTGTTGATGAGTAGATGAGGGCTGGCTGGCGTAGGTGGAGAGCTAATGTTTTTAGCATAGCTCTGTGAGATCCCGTTGCTAAGTTGCTAAGTTAGCTTCAATGGCGTCGTTAGCACAGCATTGTTAACCTTCGCCAGCCTGGAAAGCATTAACCGTGTATTTACATGTCCACGGTTTAATAGTATTGTTGATTTTCTATCTATACTTCCAGTCAGGGCTTTATTTTTTTGTTTCTATATGCAGTTAAAGCACGATGCTATCACGCTAGCTCGTAGCTAAAGCATTTCGCCGATGTATTGTCGTGGAGATAAAAGGCACTGAATGTCCATTTCGCGTTCTCGACTCTCATTTTCAAGAGGATATAGTATCCCAGGTGGTTTAAAATACAAATCTGTGATCCACAATAGAAAAAGGAGAGAGTGTGGAATCCAATGAGCCAGCTTGTACCTAAGTTACGGTCAGAGCGAAAAAAGATACGTCCATCACTGTCTCTCAAGTCCTTCACTGTAACGTTCCTCATCTACGAATCTTTCATCCTCGCTCAAATTAATGGGGTAATCATCACTTTCTCGGATCGAATCTCTCTTGCTCCATTGTAAACAACGGGGAATTGTGAGGAATACTAGCTCCTGTGACGTCACGCTACTTCCGCTACAGGCAAGGCTTTTTTTTATCAGCGAGCAAAAGTTGCGAACTTTATCGTCGATTTTCTCTACTAAATCCTTTCAGCAAAAATATGGCAATATTGCGAAATGATCAAGTATGACACATAGAATGGATCTGCTATTCCCGTTTAAATAAAAAAAATCATTTCAGTAGGCCTTTAAGGTAAGGGCTGTGGGATTAATCGAAAAATGATCGAATCCAAATTCGAAGCTTTTTACAGACGTACAACTGCTCTTTCGGTTGTTTCAGTTTCCCCTCCTTGTAATTCTCTCTCTACTAACACACCGCCCACCTAAAATACACCCCCGGCTGTGTAGTTATACGACAGCCAGGGGTCGCAAAGCGGGAAAACTGCGAGAAAACGAGCAGATGAAGTAGCAGCCACGTAACACTGTCCTATCTAGTACGTTGCACAGAAGCGTCATGGAGGTAAACAGTACAATGAGAGGAACTACAAAAGGAATTTCACATCAGTTGTTCAGATGGACTTTGGCTACAACAACGATGGCGTCAACCAAAAAGTAGAGTTGTAGTTCAGAGCGGGATAACTGTACATTAACCAAAATCATACTTGCCAACCCTCCCGTTTTTAGCGGGAGAATCCCGGTATTCAGCGCCTCTCCCGACAACCTCCCGGCAGAGATTTTCTCCTGACAAACTCCCGGTATTCAGCCGGAGCTGGAGGCCACGCCCCCTCCAGCTCAATGCGAACCTGAGACTGAGTGGGGACAGCCTGTTCTCACGTCCGCTTTCCCACAAAAATTTTTTGTCAGACTTCTCCATTGAACACGGTGGCCGAAATGATATACTCATCATGAACGGAGAAGTTAAACAGGACAATACTGCCATCTAATGGATAGCCACCGGAACACTGAAATTCAAGTATTTTTTTTCTTTTTTCTATGTAAATAAAATATATATATATATATATATATATATATATATATATATATATATATATATATATATATATATATATATATATATATAGCTAGAATTCACTGAAAGTCAAGTATTTCATACATATAAATATATGGTGAATTCTAGCTGTAAATAACCACGCCCCCCGCCCCCAACCACCCCCCCGACCCCGGACCAAGCCCCCCCCACCCCCCACCTCCCGATATTGGAGGTCTCAAGGTTGGCAAGTATGACCAAAATCAAGTCAGAAAGATCAATTAATTCTGATTTTAATGTTTGCCAAAATTACTTCACGGCCATTCTGGGACACTGTTTGACCTGGGTCATAGAAACAAATTTTCCATAAGGAGGCTGACAGACAAAAAAAAAAAACATGTTCATCAATAAAGTTGACGGGATTCCGTAAATGAACAAGGAAGTCGTTTCTACTCGTAAAAGTCACACGTTAGAAATGGGTTTTTTTACGTGAAAATAAATTAAAGCAATACAATGTATAAATGGATAAATATGGTGAAATGTATTTGGGAGGGTTCTAATCTTTGTAAGGCAGTTAAGTAGAGGAGACACATCAGCTTGCATCTACTTTAGCTTCATTTTTCAACTCACTAACGTAAACAACTTACGCAATGTACGTAACATTTACACTGCAAAAACTGAAATCTAAGTAAGATTACATATCTCAAATAAGGGTGATATTTGCTTATTTTCTGTCTGATAAAATAATTCTTCTCACTAAGCATATTTTATGTTAGAGTGTTTTACTTGTTTTAAGGGTTTTGGTCCTAAATGATCTCAGTAAGATATTACAGCTTGTTGCTGAGATTTGATGACCTATATTGAGTAAAACATGCTTGAAACTAGAATATCAACTGTTGCAAAGCTGTGTCATCAACACTCACAAGTATAAAACTACTTTTTCAAAGTAATAATTTCTTATTTCAAGCATGAAAAAAAAAATCATGACTGACACAATTTGCGTCTCATAATTAAAACAGATGACAGCCAAATGGACTTTGAGGTTTTATTTTCAATGAAACAATAGAAAATACGTACTCATATAGTGCGAATACTTATTTTAAGACATTTTTGGGTTCACTGAGGTTAGCTAATTTTACTTGTTTTGGAAAGTCTTGACAAGCCAAATGTTCTTGTTCTATTGGCAGATAATTGTGCTTAGTTCAAATAAAATACCCCTAATTTTAGTTTGTTTTTTTCTTGTTTTTGAACACTGACTTGTTGCAGTGTAAGCACAAACGCACCAACGTACACATTATTCCTAGTCTTTCAACAATTATAATTAACATTTCTTAAGGAACAAAGTATATTATATACACATATATATCTTCATATATTATATATAGCCTATTATTTGCACACTATTGACTAAGTAAAAACATTGAGATGAGACCTACCGTATTTTCCGGACTATAAGGCGCAGTTAAAATCTTTTTTTCTCTCCTTATAACGATAGTGTGCCTTATAACCCGGTGTGCATAAGTACGGAATAATTCTGGTTTTGCTTACCGACCTCGAAGCAATTTTATTTGGTACATGGTGTAATGATAAATGTGACCAGTAGATGGCAGTCAAACATAAGAGATACGTGGAGACTGCACTATGATGGCAATATGACTCAAGTAAACAACACCAACATTTTATATGTTCCATTGAAAATACAGAACATTACACACGGCGCTCAAAAATCCATCAGAATGTTTTAGTACGACTTAGGTAAGCTATGAAGCTGCACCGCTTGATGCGCTTCAACATACGAGTATTATTATGGTGTGTATAAGGTAAGACCTTATCTGCCGTTTTGTTTCGCAATATTATACCAAAGCAACTTTTAATACCTTCTGGTACCTGCTGATCTGCATTTGAGATCTGCATAAATCCTGAAAAATTGCGCGCGTCCGGCTTTGTAGTTCGTGCCGACACCATAGCTTCTTCTTTTTCTCTATTTTCTTGTTATGGGACATTCATCCTCCATTGTTGCCATTTCTAATACAAAGTAGTGTAAAGTTCTTACCTTTATCTGTCAGTAAACTCGCCATGAAAGCGTTAAAACATACCGGTGTAGTGAGTTTACATTATTCACCCAAGGAACTTTAATTATTAGAGAGTTCCGGTCGGACGGTTTTTCCCGGGACACATTTCCAGGTGTGGTTGTTTCCGGATGAGAAGATGCTGCTCCGTTATTAAAGTAAAGTCTGAATGTCATTAAAACAGTTAGCTCCATCTTTTGGACCTTCTTCCACTCCCGTCCTTGCACGCTACACCGCTACAACAAAGATGACGGGTAGAAGACGCTGTCGAAGGTTAACCACGTAAATAAGACCGCCCACAAAATGGCGCATCCGGAAAACACCTTTCAGAAAGCGACTTGAAGATGATCTATGCAACATTTTGACCAAAGAACCACCATTACATGTTATGCAGACCACAAGGAAGTCTTTTACATTTAGAAAAAAATCATAATATGACCCCTTTAATGCGCCTCATAATTCGGTGTGCCTTTTGTATGAAAAAAGACCTGAATAGACCCGCTCATCGGCAGTGCGCCTTATAATCCGGTGCACCCTATGGTCCAGAAAATACGGTACCTTATTTTGTGTTTCCTCAAACCAAGTAGAAAGGTATCTTCCTGTCGGAGTTTAGTGGCTAATCAAATTTTGTAGTGGTCATCTTGACAAAACAGTCACATGTTATGAACAAATAATCATGGAATATTTTATAGACAGAGCAGGCGGGAAGGCATTAGACGAGAGGGAATGACAGCAGCCTTTAGCTGTGTCAGCTCAGCAGAGAGGGAGGTAGCTTGCCTTCAAATGTCAGTCTGCCAATCTGTGACGTCACAAATGGCCCACTGTTAAAAAAAACACACCAAAACGGTGTGCAAGCTCACGCCCAATGCCTGAACCTCATGATTTGACGCTTTGACATCAACACGACTATCCAAAATTATAACAACATACACTACCGTTCAAAAGTTTGGGGTCACATTGAAATGTCCTTATTTTTGAAGGAAAAGCACTGTACTTTTCAATGAAGATAACTTGAAACTAGTCTTAACTTTAGAGAAATACACTCTATACATTGCTAATGTGCTAAATGACTATTCTAGCTGCAAATGTCTGCTTTTTGGTGCAATATCTACATAGGTGTATAGAGGCCCATTTCCAGAAACTATCACTCCAGTGTTCTAATGGTACAATGTGTTTGCTCATTGGCTCAGAAGGCTAATTGATGATTAGAAAACCCTTGTGCAATCATGTTCACACATCTGAAAACAGTTTAGCTTGTTACAGAAGCTACAAAACTGACCTTCTTTTGAGCAGATTGAGTTTCTGGAGCATCACATTTGTGGGGTCAATTAAACGCTCAAAATGGCCAGAAAAAGAGAACTTTCCTCTGAAACTCGACAGTCTATTCTTGTTCTTAGAAATGAAGGCTATTCCACAAAATTGTTTGGGTGACCCCAAACTTTTGAACGGTAGTGTATCTAAGTCAGAAAAGAGGAAAATGATCATAGGCTCTCTTAAACAAAACATACTCAAATATTGGCAATGACCTGGGGTCTTACTACTTTAAAAATAACGTTCATTGTCAATGATTTAGATGTAATCTGAGTAAGTGTCACAAAAAAGACATATAAAACAATGCTTTGCATGACAGCAGTCTTCAACTTTATAGTCATAATTCTAAGTCTATTCCTTCTAAGTCTATCTGATAGCTCAGTTACAGCTCTTTTTATTACCAAATATGTGTTATATGTGTTTTATGTCGCACGATTGCACCAAGAAAAATTCCTAGTTTGTGAACCCGTTCTCAAACAATGGCAATAAAACTATTCTGATTCTAATTCTGATTCTGATAATTTTCCCCAAAAATGTTGGTTGCTTACAATCTCACATGCATTCAACAATATATCATCGTTCACATTGAGTAAGATGAAAGCTAAATGTGACTAAGTTCATAGTCTTCCAATGGCCTTACATGAAATAATTATAAATCTGACCCTATTAGACTTGAAAGGGTAGAAGACACTGCCATACTCTCAGCTGAAAAGAGTTGAGGTGCAGAGGAACTCCTCAATACCGTCATGGACATTGAGGAGGGGTATGAACACCCCGACCACCCTCCACCCCCCGCCCTCACAAAAGCAAGGGCTGAATAAGCAGAATAGGCAGTTTGGAAGAGGGCATGTGGGGGGCAATAGAAGAAAGGGCCAACAGGACAAAACAGGGGCTTTGCAGCCCCCGAGAGAGGCCACCTTAAATTCAGCAAGTGCTGCCACAAGACCTGCAGAGGCATCAACATTAGGGGTGCACTAAAAAAAAAAAAATCATCTCACATTCAAAAAGCGATTCGTATTCATCCCAATTCTAGATCGATTAATAATTGTCAAAAATCAATTTAGTAAAAAAAGAAAAAAACGTTTGGACACACCTTCTCATTCACAACACAACTGATGGTCCCAACCCCATTGATAAAGCAAGAAATTCCACTAATCAACCCTGATAAGGCACACCTGTGAAGTGAAAACCATTTCATGTGACTACCTCTTGAAGCTCATGGAGAGAATGCCAAGAGTGTGCAAAACAGTAATCAGAGCAAAGGGTGGCTACTTTGAAGAAACTAGAACACAAAACATGTTTTTAGTTATTTCACCTTTTTTTGTTAAGTACATATATATCATCGTTCACATTGAATAAGATGAAAGCTAAATGTGACTAAGTCCATAGTCTTCCAATGGCCTTGCATGAAATAATTATAAATCTGACCCTGTTAGACTTGAAGGGGTAGGAGACACTGCCATACTCTCAGCTGAAAAGAGTTAAGGTGCAGAGGAACTCCTCAATACTGTCATGGACATTGACAAGGGGTATGAACACCCCAACCACCCTCAGACACACCTTCTCATTTCAATGTGTTGTCTTTATTTTCATGACTATTTACATTGTAGATTGTCACTGAAGGCATCAAAACTATGACACCTGTGAAGTGAAAACTATTTCAGGTGACTACCTCTTGAAGCTCATCGAGAGAATGCAAAGAGTGTGCAAAGCCGTAATCAGAGCAAAGGGTGGCTATTTTGAAGAAACTAGAATATAAAACAGGTTTTCAGTTATTTCATCTTTTTTTGTTAAGTACATAACTCTGCATGCATTCATAGTGACAATCTACAATGTAAATAGTCATGAAAATAAAGAAAAATATGTTTTAAAAATACGTTTTCGGACATCTCCATGAAACCGGAAGGAGCTTTTTTAACCTGTAACTTGTTTTGAAAAAGTTGTATTATAAATATGATACCAAATCGCGAGAATCTGAATAGAAAATCGGATAAAATCGTTAGGTGCCCAAAGATTCACACCACTAAAGTAAATGTGGGTAAACCGTATGTCCCCCAAAATGACGCCATTTAAGCCTTTCCTTTTCATCTTTAGACCTCCACACTTAACCACAGAAAACAGCTGCTCGGTCAAGTTACAAATCACATTTTTTGTCCAGATAATTCAATTACACGCCCCCCGTGGGGCAGCCATGACTGTGTTAAAAGAATGTCATGGTGACACAGCTGAACAGGCGATTGAAGAGCACCATGGTGACAAGATGCTTTAATCTGAAATACAAAATATTATGTGTAAAAAAAAAAATGGGGGTGGGGGGGATTTTGTTTTATGTGGCATCGTGGCAGATACAGTAAAGGAAGTCAGTCATTTCCATACACAGACCAATGTCTCTTCTGTATGTTGAGGAAGTACTTTGTGAGACAGAGCAAATGAGTAGCTAGAGACCCAAAATAGTAATAGACTGTCTAATCAAGGTCAACTCCTTTAAAAAATAGATGAAGACAGAGGCTGGGCTAGGACAGTCTCTAAATTCCAAAAAACACCTATCAGAATTTATTGAGAAATAGCAAATTGTTCTAACTGAACATTTTATTTGAGTTACAAATGTGCTGTTATCAAAACCTTTAGTATTTAATCTAAGACTAACACTAGATTTGACCGATTTAAGTCTAAGAGCATGAACTCCTGAAGCCTACTTTGATGAGAGGTGAAGTGTTTTCTAAGACAAACCAAACAGTAGAGTTGCACAACTCAATGCTCTGAGAATGACCAAGATGAATGAGAAGATCCATAGACCATTAGTATTTTACTACAGTGTCATTAGTAATCTGTTCCAAAAGGTCAGGTGACAACTGAAGCAATCTTTACCATAAACAATCATGTAATACCGATACCAATACAGATAACTGTAATTTATCCAATTAATTATGGTGACTGTTATTGACAGTTTAAGAATATCAACACAATATTTTAACTAGTTGGATTTTTTTTTTTATTGCATACACATTTTTTGAGCTAAACAGTAACAATAGTACACAAAATCTACACAAAAGCAAAAAACTAATAGTTTGGTTTTGGCCTTCAAAGTCCTCCTGTGTCCAGGGAGTTATTCTAAATTTGTAAACATTGACAAAGATGACAAACATGATTTTGAGAGAGAATAATATTGCGCTAATCACTCGAGTATCATTTATTTACTACTTACTATTTGCATCACTCTGTCCTCCACAGACTGCGACAATGCTGACACAACAACAGTTCTAACATTCTACTTGTTTATTTAGTGTTGATAACTGCTTACTTTGGGCCGCAACACAGTTCCATCTACACTTGTTAAAAGTTGACTTAGCACCTACTTATTAGTGTGGTTTTAAGATAGCATCTCGGTTAGCTTAGCTATTAGCATGCCTGATCCTGGCTTGCTCTTGGTGTGTAACATGTTTAGCCTCGACCTCCATGATATTTAAGATAGTAAGAAAGAGTTTATTTGCCATAATGGTGATGATTATTACTTCGGTACACAATGAGCTGCTAGCCCCTTGTCAGCCAGGGGAATAAAAATAAATAGTGTGTGATTGGCATTTAAGGCATTAATTAGCTATGGTGATCAAATATTTTTTCACGGCAATCCATCGGCACATCCCAACCATAAATATTAACACAAAAGATTGTACCGTATTTTTCGGAGTATAAGTCGCTCCGGAGTATAAGTCGCACCGGCCGAAAATGCATAGTAAAGAAGGGAAAAACATACATAAGTCGCACTGGAGTATAAGTCGAATTTTTTGGGGAAATTTATTTGATAAAACCCAACACCAAGAATAGACATTTGAAAGGCAATTTAAAATAAATACGTTATATGAGGCATAAATAACCAACTGAGAAGGTGCCTGGTATGTTAACGTAACATATTATGGTAAGTGTCATTCAAATAACTATAACATATAGAACATGCTATACGTTTACCAAACAATCTGTCACTCCTAATCGCTAAATCCCATGAAATCTTATACGTCTAGTCTCTTACGTGAATGAGCTAAATAATATTATTTGATATTTTACGGTAATGTCTTAATAATTTCACACATAAGTCGCTCCTGAGTATAAGTCGCACCCCCGGCCAAACTATGAAAAAAACTGCGACTTATAGTCCGAAAAATACGGTATGCCAACTCATACAATTTCATGCAGAAAAACAGTGTGGAATATACACAATGACGTAAATGGATAAATGAACATTTAAACATAGCGCAGACGGAGGAGAGAAGAGGAAACTTTCTTGAATTCAATGAAGTTTCTCCATTTTTTTTTAATCAAAATGGTAGCTCTCGCAACTTTCTTTGGCCCCCAGTGGCTAATTTAAGCAGACAAACTCAATAGAAAAAGCACAAAAATTGAGCCATGGAGACGTGGGAGTCTATGTTTGGGCACTCGATTCCACAAAATGATAAACGTGGTAAGGCTGCAACTAACAATTATTTTGATAGTCGACCAGTCAACGATTTTCTTCACGATTAGTCAACGAATCGGATAATAAAGCGTACACTGTCACGCGGGGGTCGCATCTTACTGCGGGGTTGTTCTTCCCAAATGCCGACGGACAACTCCGGACTAAAGCGTGAGGTAGGAGATGATTTATTTCTCGTAAATCATAGCATAAACCAAAACCAAGAAGCAAGCAAAAGGAAAATGTACCGATCGCACGGGAAGCTAAGGTAACCACTTAGCACAGGAATCATAAACTAGGAAACAAGAATACCAACATAACTGTTGCAAATGCAAACAATGAAGCCAGACTGAGCGTGGCGAGAAAGGTGAATAAATAGCTCTCTGATTAGTGCTCGACAGCAGGTGAGCGTGCCGACCATTAACCAGAGGCAGGTGAACCCAATTAGTACCCATGGAAACCAAAACAAACCTAGCGGTGCACAAAACAGGAACTCAGGGAGTCCAAAACTAACAGAACATAACTAAACAAAACATGATCCGGGCCACGGATCATGACATACACATATTTAATGGCTCTAATTTTTCCATCGACTTCTAAATGCAGCTTAAGTTATTTTAGGCATGTGCTTACTAACAACAAATATGACCAGTCAGTGTTTCCCATAAACTCCCAAGATACCTGTGGCGGTGGGGGCGTGGTCACCATTACATCATCGACTAATTTGCATAATTTACTACAATGATATGATTTTCTCTAAAAAGGCTCAAAAAATGTATACTTACTAATTAATAATAACAGTTTTGTTTTAAACGTCCATCCATCCATCCATCCATCCATTTTACAATATAATTACAACACTTTATGTACATATTTATATACAGATTTGAACAATAAGTTATTCACTGAAATATATATATTAATCGTGGTTCTTACAAAAAATATATCTTATAAAATATAAAAGCTAAAAGGTCTCTTAAAGCTCTGCCCCTTTAATTAGTGCATACTAAATAATTTAACTTTAGCCTACTACTACAACCATATTATTTACCAGCAACATAAAGTGAAACAGAGGCAGAGGTGTCCTGCCACAGTCAGTAACAAATAAACAGAAAACAGTAGTGGTCAAATACAAATAAGGGAACAAGAGAAGTATCCTACACTTCTCTTTTGTAAAGTAAATGTGAACAGCCTATATGGGCATCTACATCAACTATATGATTTGCCTGAAAAGCTGGACAGGACAAAAAAAAAAAAAAAAGTATTTGTGGCGGACGTAATTCTTTTGTGGCGGGCCGCCACAAATAAATGTATGTGTGGGAAACACTGCCAGTTCATTCCTAAAAAATGTATTTATACTGTAACCGTGCAGCTCATTCAGCTGTTACAAATATTAAAATGACTAATAAAATGTTGTCCACATAAAAGAAAGGAAAGGCGAAGTGCTAAAAAAAAACACGAGTGATGACGTCACGGCTAATGTCGACAAATAAAATTGCTGGCGACCAATCTTGTTGTCGACATTTGTCTGTTAGCCCTAAAACATGGGCTAACAGACTACTGTAGTTTGTTACGCACAATGTTGGGTCGCACAGCAACTTAGGCAGTCTACGAAAACCAGGGTCAACTATTTAGCAAAATGTTTTGTCCAATACCGAATTAAAAGAAAAGTGGGGTGTTGGAAAACAAAAGTTACCACTGTCAAACAATTAGTATTGTATTATTTAAGGCAGGGGTCTCAAACTCAATTTACCTGGGGGCCACTGGATGCAGAAACTGGGTGAGGCTGGGCCGCAAGAAAAGATTTCTTAAAAAAAATCCAACATGCACTTTTTAATGAATTCACCTTCTTTGAATGGCTTTCCCGCCCTAGCAACTTCTGAGAATGAAGACTATGGAAGAAAAGGTCATTTCCAACATCAGTATTCAAGGACAACTTTAAAACAAATGTGCATATCAGTGGTGGGGGTTAAACTATTGAATTCTCTTTACAATGAGATAAAAGATTGTAAAAATATATTCCAATTGAAAAAATATATAAAGACAGAACAATACGATCATATGGACAGCCATACGTGTTTACATTTTGCTTTATATTTATTATTTTACTTATTTTTTGCCTGGTTTTATATTTGTTTTGTATCATCCCGTGAGGTGTATATTACTTTTTTTTTTTTTTTGTTGGTTTGTACTTCATGAAGTTTTGCACTTTTTGTGTTTTTTTGTGTGGTTTTTTGTTTGTTTTCGTTATATTTGGATGTAATTGTTGGTTTATATGATATCATTAAGTAAGACTACGTATTATGTTGAAGGGGGCAGAAAAATATAAGATTTTTCTTCATCCTGCTCCTTCTCAGGCTTTGGTGTGTAAATGTATAATTGAATAATTGAGGTATAATTGTCTATCGATCAAAGATGCACATCAATGAAGGAGATAAATAAAAATGAAATTAAATGAAATGAAATAAGACACATCGGGGTGTCGGGGCTCGCCGTGGAGTTTACAGTTACGGTAGCACAATTAGCCCCGAACGGGCTAACATCACCACTAACGTGTTACACGTCTGATTCGCCCAGCGACTCTCTGTCGGAGTATCAGCGCTGGGGTCAAGTGCACCACACTTTTTTATTGTCGCTAGGTCCTTCGGCGGAGTGCTTTGGAAGCTACCGGACCGCTCGTCTTCCCCGCCCGGACTGTTTACAACGGGGGCGGGAGCAAGCAGGCGGGCGAGCGAAGGAGGCAGGGAGGGAGGGAGGAAGAGCGTGTGCTGGTGTCGTGGAAAAGCAGCAAAATGTTTCTCTGCTTGCATCACGCAACTGACGTCAATGCATACTTGCCAACCTTGAGACCTCCGAATTCGGGAGATGGGGGCGGGGGGGTTGAGGTGTGTGTGGGGGGATTGGGAGGAGGCGAGTTGGGGGTAGCGGGGGTGTTTTTGTAGCCAGGAAGAGTTAGTGCTGCAAAGGATTCTGGGTATTTGTTCTGTTGTGTTTATGTTGTGTTTAGGTGCGGATGTTCTCCCGAATTGTGTTTGTCGTTCTTGTTTGGTGTGGGTTCACAGTGTGGCGCATATTTGTAACAGTGTTAAAAAATAAATAAAATAAAATATGACCACCCTCAGTGTGACATGTATGGCTGTTCCTCAAGTATGTCTTGCAATAACTTACGTGTGTCTGCAGAAGCTTCACCCATGTGTCTGGGCCTGCAAGCTGTTAGTATGGTGAAAAAGATGACGCGGTGACAGTTTCTAAAGGACACTAAAGGCAGTGCCATCACGGCACGCCCTCGTGTCGAGAGCCTTATACCACACCGTGATTGGTAGATTCCTTCAGCTCCGCACACAACGCTGTCAAGCGCCATTCATTTAAAACTTGCGGGCCGCACTAACATTAAACTTTCATATTAAGGTGGGGGCCGTAAAATAAGGTCTCGCGGGCCGCAATTGGCCCGCGGGCCGCGTGTTTGAGACCCGTGATTTAAGGTATTATGTTATGCCCAGTGTGTCACACATACAGGTCAGAGGAGGATGTCCATTCCACAAACGAGACTATTGGATGAAATTGACCTGCCATTGTTTACCATCTCAGCGGCCTTTCATGACTCAAAGCCTGAAATTGAATCTGACGCCGCTCTCCACACTGCGGGTGGTGTGTTCTGCCCTGATGGAGTTGGCTAAGCAATTAGCGGTGTTAGCCAACCGTACGTCTGTATGGCTGCTAAGCTGTTGATTAATGAGGTCGCAGCCACAAAAACATTTCTTTCCAGTTATCGTCATCCAAATATATCCATTTTCAAAATGGAGACGTTGGCTTGTAGAGGTGGGGGAAATGAATAGATTCTTCAATGAGTCAAGCACACCTGTGAAGTGAAAACCATTTCAGGTGACTACCTCTTGAAGCTCATCGAGAGAATGCCAAAAGTGTGCAAAGCAGTAATCCGAGCAAAGGGAGGCTACTTTGAAGAAACTAGAATATAAAACATGTTTTCAGTTACTTCACCTTTTTTTGTTAAGTACATAACTCCACGTGTTCATTCATAGTTTTGATGTGACAATCTACAATGTAAATAGTCATGAAAATAAAGAAAACACATTGAAGGAGAAGGTGTGTCCAAACTTTTGGCCTGTACTGTATATTAATATCATTAGTGTTTAACTGTAATATATTTATAATATATAATAACAACATAATATATTAACAACATACAATACAACAATATTATACAATGTAATAAAGATGTATACATAATCAATTTATAATCGAATCGTAAGGTGGCCAAAGATTCCTATCTCTATTGGTTAGTGATGATGTCATGGTCCAAGGTTGACAAAGGCTCAACACTAGGGTTGTACGGTATACCGGTATTGGTAGAGTATCGCGGTACTAATGAATCAAAAACGGTACCATACGCTGTTTGAAAAGTACCGGTTCCTTCACATCATGACATTGCTGGTTTTGCGAGCAGAGGAGCATGTTCGGCAGCGCACGATCACAGAGTACTTACAAGCAGACACAGTGTGTAGACAGAAAAGGGAGGACGGACGCATTTTGGCTTAAAAACTAACGATAAAGGTGAAGTTATAACACTGAAACGCCCTCAGGAAGAGGTGCTTTAAGACATGGCTAGCTAGCTAGCGGCAAACGTCCATCCGCAGTCGTCAGTGTTTTAGTTACTTCTAAATCACTAATCCTAGCCTCCATGGTGACAAATAAAGTAAGTTTATTACAAGTATCATCCCTGCAGGACGAGGAATAGTTAAACATGCTTCACTACACACCGTAGCTCGCCGGCGTCACAATGTAAACAAATGCCATGGGTGGATCTACACCTGACATCCACTGTAATGATACCAAGTACAAAAGCGTATCTAGTCACAAAATCTTCTCTCCATTTTTAAAAATTCATATTATGTTTATAAACTCAGGAAATACGTCCCTGGACACATGAGGACTTAAATTATGACCATTGTATGATCCTGTAACTACTTGGCATCGGATTGATACCTAAATTTGTGGTATCATCCAAAACTAATGTAAAGCATCCAAACAACAGAAGAATAAGTGATTATTACATTTTAACAGAAGTGTAGATAGAACATGTTGAAACGGAAAATAAGCAGATATTAACAGTAAATGAACAAGTGGATTAATAATTCATTTTTACAGCTTGTCCTTTATATTTTTTACAAAATAGAATGATAAATGACACAATATGTTACAGCATACATCAGCAGACTAATAAGGAGCCTTTGTTTGTTTACTTACTACTAAAAGACAAGTTGTCTAGTATGTTCACTATTTTATTTAAGGACAAAATTTTTCTTTGATTGCAATAAGAAACATATGTTTAATGTACCGTAAAATTGTTTGTTCAAATAAAGCCAATAATGCAATTTTTTTGTGGTCCCCCTTATTTAGAAAAGTATCGAAATACAATTTGGTACCGGTACTAAAATATTGGTATCGGGAGAACCCTACTCAACACTAACAATTATCAATGTTTCCAACACTATTGGACCCTTCAAGCACCAACTGCTGTACTAAATACTAAATAATGTACTGCATCATGAATTAGAGTTGAATCAATAATGCACTAAATGAGGTTACAGTAACCGCTGAGGGCAACATTTATATTGCCCTTGTGGGTTTTTGAACCACAAAAGACAACATGTAATCTGACCTTCTTGCAAACACACTCAGGTATGTAAACATCTGGCGCATGAAAAACTGGTTCACTGGATTTTTGAGGGAATTCATGCAATTAAAGCTTGGGGTGTCAAACGTACGGCCGGATCAGGCCCGCGAACAGCTTTTGAGATGAGTTTGCCAACTATAAAAATTAGCTGGGTTTTTTTTTTGGAACTAAAGAAACTGCTTTTCTAAATGTGTCCACTGGATGTCACAATAGCAATTCTGTTAGGCAAGCAAACTGTTTATACCAGGGCCAAGCAAGAGGTACACAGTAAAGGGGGACTGTGGCTCCTCCCCCTCGACCCACATGAAACTTAAAACCTGCCGTTTTACGTCTTCTGCTTCGAACACATCGCCATTTGGCACCCTGGTTGCCATAAAATGTGTCTGTCAAACATGAGAAGAGTGAACTTAAGCCTTTTGAATAGTTTTTACCTCCGTTTCTTAGGGTTTGTTACCACTGGATTGATATGTGGACATGACAAAAGGAGGTATTTGATACCTAGTAGAGTTTACATGTTGTGTTTTTGTTCAATCCCAGAAAGACTGACTTCAAATTTAATCCTGGCTTTGTAGATAGACTGAGACCAAGTCTAAGCTCATTGTGTTTTTGAAACTGCACCAATTTCTTTAGAATTTAATAAATTTGAACACTTTTGTCCAGATGATTTTTTTATGATTTGTGCGTTTTCATGATGCGCTTGTTCTGTTTTTGGCCAAAGTACAACAAAGAAAACAACCTGAAGTTGTCTTTATTTTTAAGTTATCATGCCATGATTTTACCATTTACCATTACCGTATTTTTCGGAGTATAAGTCGCTCCGGAGTATAAGTCGCACCGGCCGAAAATGCATAATACAGAAGGAAAAAAACATAAGTCGCACTGGAGTAAAAGTCGCATTTTTTGGGGAAATGTATTTGATAAAAGCCAACACCAAGAATAGACATTTGAAAGGCAATTTAAAATAAATAAAGAATAGTGAACAACAGGCTGAATAAGTGTACGTTATATGAGGCATAAATAACCAACTGGTATGTTAACGTAACAAATTATGGTAAGAGTCATTCAAATAACTATAACATATAGAACATGCTATACGTTTACCAAACAATCTGTCACTCCTAATCGCTAAATCCCATGAAATCTTATACGTCTAGTCTCTTACGTGAATGAGCTAAATATTATTTGATATTTTACGCTAATGTGTTAATCATTCCACACATAAGTCGCTCCTGAGTATAAGTCGCACCCCCGGCCAAACTATGAAAAAAACTGTGATTTATAGTCCGAAAAATACGGTACTAAGAGTTTACATGTTGTGTTTTTGTTCAATCCCAGAAAGACTGTGACTTCAAATTTTATCCCGGCTTTGTAGATACACTGAGACCAAGTCTAAGCTCATTGTGTTTTTGAAACTGCACTAATTTCTTTAGAATGTAACAAATCTGAACAGTTTTGTCCAGAGGATTTTTTTGTGATTTGTGCGTTTTCATGATGCGCTTGTTCTGTTTTTGGCCAAAGTACAACAAAGAAAACTACCTGAAGTTGTCTTTATTTTTAAGTTATCATGCCATGATTTTACCATTTACCATTACTTTGGAATAGATTCTCCTGAGCTTTTGATTGATTGATTGATTGATTGAGACTTTTATTAGTAGATTGCACAGTACAGTACCGTATTTTTCGGACTATAAGTCGCAGTTTTTTTTTTCATAGTTTGGCCGGGGGTGCGACTTATACTCAGGAGCGACTTATGTGTGAAATTATTAACACATTACCGTAAAATATCAAATAATATTATTTAGCTCATTCACGTAAGAGACTAGACGTATAAGATTTCATGGGATTTAGCGATTAGGAGTGACAGATTGTTTGGTAAACGTATAGCATGTTCTATATGTCAGTGGTTCTCACCCTTTTTTCAGTGATGTACCCTCTGTGAACATTTTTTTAATTCAAGTACCCCCTAATCAGAGCAAAGCATTTTTGGTTGAAAAAAAGAGATAAAGAAGTAAAATACAGCACTGTGTCATCAGTTTCTGATTTATTAAATTGTATAACAGTGCAAAATATTGCTCATTTGTTGTGGTCTTTCTTGACCTTTTTAGAAAAAAAGATATAAAAATAACTAAAAACTTGTTGAAAAATAAACAAGTGATTCTATTATAAATAACGATTTCTACACATAGAAGTAATCATCAACTTAAAGTGCCCTCTTTGGGGATTGTAATAGAGATCCATCTGGATTCATGAACATAAATCTAAACATTTCTTCACAAAAAAAGAAATATTTAACATCAATATTTATGGAACATGTCCACAAAAAATCTAGCTGTCAACACTGAATATTGCATTTCTTTTCACAGTTCTTTTTGACAGACATTTTTAAAAAATCTCACGTACCCCTTGGCATAACTTTAAGTACTCCCAGGGGTACGCGTACTATAACATCCCACCCTCTATAACTATAACATATAGTATATGTTAGTTATTTGAATGACTCTTACCATAATATGTTACGTTAACATACCAGTTGGTTATTTATGCCTCATATAACGTACACTTATTCAGCCTGTTGTTCACTATTCTTTATTTATTTTAAATTGCCTTTCAAATGTCTATTCTTAGTGTTGGGTATTATCAAATACATTTCCCCCAAAAAATGCGACTTATACTCCAGTGCGACTTATATATGTTTTTTCCCTTCTTTATTATGCATTTTCGGCCGGTGCGACTTATACTCCGAAAAATACGGTACATATTCCGTACAATTGACCGCTGAATGGTAACACCCGAATACGTTTTTCAACTTGTTTAAGTCGGGGTCCACGTTGATCAATTCATGGTACAAATATACACTATCAGCGTAATACAGTCATCACACAAGTTAATCATCAGAGTATATACATTGAATTATTTACATTATTTACAATCCGGAGGGTGGGATGTGGAGGGGGTTGGGGTGGGGGGAGTTAGGTTTGGTTGATATCAGCACTTCAGTCAACAATTTTATCATCTGAGAAATGGACATTGAAACCGTGTAGGGTATGTACAGCGAGAAGTGAACATAGTGAGCTCAGAAAGCATAACAACATGATTATATACATTTGATTAAAGTGGGTTAGACACCCCTGCATTAAAGTCAACACTATCCACACAAGCAAACAATAAACATGCCTTGAATGATGATGCTGATGCATTATAACCAGCATGGAGGATCGATTCTAGTTGAGCAAATATCAGTCACAGACAGATTTAACCGTCTTCAGATGCGTTTGACTGGTGTGTGGAAACGATGGCCAAGTTATAATCAAATAGGAAACGGTTAGTAGACATTAAAAAGAATGAACAGTAGTACATAAAATGGAAGGGACCCATGAGTTTTGATTCAAATTGAATCCTGAACGTCTCACACACACAATGACACACTACATATTAAACATTACTTCAACAATTAAACAAAGTAAGCCCTTCTCGTTCGCAAACTGTAATACTTAAGACGTAAGCAGGACGTAATATCAATTAATGTTGTCACACAGCAAGCAATAATAAAAAAAGAAAGAATAGCATAAATATATTTTACAGGTAGAGTTAGTGCACTTACACTAGGAAGCCTCCATAGCGTCCACAGCCTTTAAAAAGCCGCCGTAAAGAAGGAAGTGAAGACACGCTGAACTCTTTCGTCCGTTATTACAAAAAATTAAAAGTAGATGAATGTGTTGTTTTTAAGTGCAAGTCTCACGCGTGGTGTTGCAGCTGTGCTTTAAGTCCTCGTGCTGCCCACGGAGTGGCGAGTCTGCCGTGAACGAAGCGGCGCTAAGAGTCGGCTCTTTGAAGTCAACCGTTTTTTTTCCCCTCTTTGAACGCACCTGATTTGTGGATACGTGTGACGTGATCGCCGAGGGCGGGGCAGAGGTTACACACAACTCAAGTGATGGGCAGACCGGATATTTTGATGTAATATGATACCGCTTACTTTTTTGGTATTTTATAAAATATTTTAATACTTTTTTTTTTACCCCGAATAAATCATGACAATTATTGGCTTTTGAAAAACACTTAGTGTATTTTTAATGATAGTCTCTGGACATATCAAATTAAAATACTTAAGTTTTACCAGTGTTGGGCAAGCTACTTGTAAAATGTAAGTAAGTTAGTAAATAAATATTATTTCTAAAGCGCTTTTGACAGATAAAATCACAAAGCGCTGTACAAAACATACAGTCGCGATCAAAAGTGTACATACACTTGTAAATAAATAAATGATAAATGGGTTATACTTGTATATAGGGATGGGCGATACCACACTTTTAGGATTCGATACGATACCGATACTTTTTCTTGCATTTTCATCGATACCGATACCGATACCAATAATTTCTTATTGGCAATTTTTTGTCAGTCAAAAATATTATTACTATTGTTATTATTTAGGACAAATCACAAGACAAATACAGACCATTTATACCACATTTACTATGGTCAATATATAATAAAAGTAAAATTAAAATAAATAACATAAATATGAAAAATAAATTAAATATTATATATAATAATAACTATATATTATATATAATAATAATTAAATATTAGGGCTTTCCAATTAACAGTCAAATCCAAATTGCAAGAAGCTGCAGTTATTTTTTAAAGTTTGTGATATAATTAGCAATTAATGAAATATGAAATAGGCTAATGTTTTCGAAATGTAAGAAATCATGTAACAGATTAAAACCAAAATCACATTCAATCATATATTCAAGATTTTCTTGGAAAAAAATAAAAACTGTAATGCAAAGATGAAGAATCTCCAAATTGTATCTCTTTCTTATCTTGTTTTAAATACTCAAGCAATTTTCAACTAACAGTAAATTCCCCTGTGTGGAAATTATTTGAATTTAGGATAATCATTTAAACAAAAATATTCAGTAAACATTACTAAAAAAAAAAAAAAACAATGCCTGTTTTAAGTCAACAATTGGACAACACTGGATATGCCTGGCTGCATCGCTGTCGGCTGGCTGTGCGGGTGTTGCACGTTGACCACGCTCATTCGCTGTCTCCTGTCACATGACTGGGCCAGCTCTATACTCTGCCAGGTACAGGGGTGTCCCAGCACATAGGAAGTTAAGTAAGTCATCAAAAACATCTGAAAGTGATGCTTGCACCCCCCACATGCCGTTTTTTGGTTTATATCGATACAATAAGCAATAAGGCACTTTTGGTAGCCATCCACAAGCTTCTGGCAAGCTTTTGGTTGAATTTTTGACCACTCCTCTTGGCAAAATTGGTGCAGTTCAGCTAAATGTGTTGGTTTTCTGACATGGACTTGTTTCTTCAGCATTGTCCACACGTTTAAGTCAGGACTTTGGGAAGGCCATTCTAAAACCTTCATTCTAGCCTGATTTAGCCATTCCTTGACCACTTTTGACGTGTGTTTGGGGTCATTGTCTTTTTGGAACACCAAACTGCGCCCAAGACCCAACCTCTGGGCTGATGATTTTAGGTATTCCTGAAGAATTTGGAGGTAATTCTCCTTTTTCATTGTCCCATTTAAAGCACCAGTTCCATTGGCAGCAAAACAGGCCTAGAGCATAATACTACCACCACCATGCTTGACGGTAGGCTCGGTGTTCCTGGGATTAAAGGCCTCACCTTTTCTCCTCCAAACATATTGCTGGGTATTGTGGCCAAACAGCTCCAGTTCTGTGGTCAGATGAAACAAAAATGGAGCTGCTTGGCCACAATACCCCTGCTCTAAGTCATTTTAGCATGGAGGAAAATCTGTGCACACGTGGGCCGGACTATTAAAATCATGACATTAAAATTAAAAAAATAAAGACAACTTCTGATTGTTTCCTTTGTCTTACTTTGGCCAAAAATAGAACAAACACATTCTGAAAATATTACAATAAAAATATAGAAAAAAATACCGGCAGCAGTAAAGTTTAGATCCATGAAGGAAAGAGGAAATTGAATGAATGTTTAGAACTGAATACATTTACATGTGCGTAACATTTCTTTTTCTTTTGTGTTATTTTTTGTAATGCATTAAGTCACGTTCATGACAAACTTTTTCCAAAACACCATATAGAATGTGAGATATAACAGGATAATGCATACATTTACCATTTGTTTTCAAAACGCTTACAAAAAAGTGGAACCCAAAAAATGTAACTGTGGGACCCCATTTTTATGACTTGATGGGGTCCCTGGGACCCCATTTTGAAAATCCCTAGCACCAACACTGTTGGAGTATTGGTGCGTGCAAAACAGCAGCAGGCGGCTGTGGCCTGCGGGCCGGTTCTAATACTAATCAAATATTAGAGATGTCCAATAATGGCTTTTTTCCGATATCCCGATATTGTCCAACTCTTAATTACTGATTCCGATATCAACCGATACCGATATATACAGTCGTGGAATGAACACATTATTATGCCTAATTTTGTTGTGATGCCCCGATTGGATGCATTAAACAATGTAACAAGGTTTTCCAGAATAAATCAACTCAAGTTATGGAAAAAAATGCCAACATGGCACTGCCATATTTATTATTGAAGTCACAAAGTGCATTCTTTTTTTTAACATGCCTCAAAACAGCAGCTTGGAATTTGGGACATGCTCTCCCTGAGAGAGCATGAGGAGGTTGAGGTGGGCGGGGTTGAGGTGTGGGGGTGTGGGGGTAGCGGGGGTGTATATTGTAGCGTCCCGGAAGAGTTAGTGCTGCAAGGGGTTCTGGGTATTTTTTCTGTTGTGTTTATGTCGTGTTACGTTGCGGATGTTCTCCCGAAATGTGTTTGTCATTCTTGTTTGGTGTGGGTTCACAGTGTGGCGCATATTTGTAACAGTGTTAAAGTTGTTTATACGTCCACCCTCAGTGTGACCTGTATGGCTGTTGACCAAATATGCGTTGCATTCACTTGTGTGTGTGAAAAGCCGTAGATAGTGGTTAGAGTGTCCGCCCTGAGATCGGTAGGTTGGAGTTCAAATCCAAGCCGATTCATACCAAAGACTATAAAAATGGGACCCGTTTCCCTCCCTGCTTGGCACTCAGCATCAAGGGTTGGAGTTGGGGGTTAAATCACCAAAATGATTCCCGGGCGCGGCGCCGCTGCTGCCCACTGCTCCCCAAGGGGATGGGTCAAATGCAGAAGACAAATTTCACCATATCTAGTGTGTGTGTGACAATCATTGGTACTTTAATCTTAATCTTAATATTATGTGATTGGGTCGGCACGCAAAGGCAGTGCCTTGGGGGTTAAATCACCAAAATGATTCCCGGGCGCGGCGCCGCTGCTGCCCACTGCTCCCCAAGGGGATGGGTCAAATGCAGAGGACAAATTTCACCACACCTAGTGTGTGTGTGACAATCATTGGTACTTTAACTTTAACTTAACTTTAAGGTGTATTGGCGCTCTGTACTTCTCCCTATGTCCGTGCACCACTCCGTACAGCGGCGTTTTAAAAAGTCATACAGTTTACTTTTTTAAACCGATACCGATCATTTCCGATATTACATTTTAAAGCATTTATTGGCCGTTAATATCGGCAGACCGATATTATCGGACATCTCTATCTAATATCATAGATCATTCATTCGTGGGCCGCATCTGGCCCATCGGGCATTGACTTTGACACATAGGATCTATAGCAGGGGTCCCCATTGGGTTAAAACAATTTGGCCGGGGGCCGGGCTGTATATATATATATATATATATATATATATATATATATATATATATATATATATATATATATATATATATATATATATATATATATATATATATATATATAGATGTATATATATATATACATCTATATATATATACATATATATATATATATATATAATATATATATATATAATATATATATCTATATATATATATATATATATATATATATATATATATATATATATATATATATATATATATATATATATATATATATATATAGGGCTGCAACAACTAATCGACTAAATCGATTAAAATCGATTATTAAAATAGTTGCCGATTAATTTAGTCATCGATTCGTTGGATCTATGCTATGCGCATGCGCAGAGGTTTTTGTTTTTGTTTTGTTTTTAATAAAAAAAAAAATTATTATTTTTTAAAAATTTTTTTACTAAACCTTTATTTATAAACTGCAACATTTACAAACAGCTGAGAAACAATAATCAAAATAAGTATGGTGCCAGTATGCTGTTTTTTTCAATAAAATACCGGATAGGATAGAAATGTAGTTTGTCTCTTTTATCCGATTATTAATCGATTAATCGAAGTAATAATCGACAGGTTAATCGATTATCAAATTAATCGTTAGTTGCAGCTCTAATATATATATACATACATATATATATATATATACATACATATATATATATATATATATATATATATATATATATATATACATATATATATATATATATATATATATATATACATACATATATATATATATATATATACATATATATATATATATATATATATATATATATATATATACATATATATATATATATATACATATATATATATATATACATATATATATATATATATATACATATATATATATATATACATATATATATATATATATATATATATATATATATATATATATATATATATATATATATATATATATATATATATATATATATATATATATATATATATATATATATATATACAGCGCACTTTCCGCGTGCGATGATGTCACGTTATCGATGATAAAATGCATTTTTAGACAATATGATTTGCCTGAGCGGCTAGGAGACACCGTGAGTAGCAAGTGGTACTTTTTTTTTTTAATACTTGGGACTTCCCGCGGGCCTGATTTTGGACGCTGGCGGGCCGGATCCGTAGTTTGGGGACCCCTGATCTATAGCATCATGCAGTACAGTGTCACTTGCAAAAACCTAGACATACATCCCAGAGCTCTGTGAGAGAGTTCTTGCAGACGTCTGCGACCCCAGCAAGACTGATTAATAACATTGCACTTCAGTTCCAATAACATTGTCATTTTTACACATCATTCATTTTAAACCAGGGGTCACCAACGTGGTGCCCGCGGACCAGATGAGTAGCCCGCTGGCCTGTTCTAAAAATAGCTCAAATAGCAGCACTTACCAGTGAGCTGCCTCTATTTTTTAAATTTTATTTATTTACTAACAAGCTGGTCTCGCTTTGCCCGACATTTTTAATTGTAAGAGAGACAAAACTCAAATAGAATTTGAAAATCCAAGAAAATATTTTAAAGACCTGGTCTTCACTTGTTTAAATAAATTCATACATTTTTTTACTTTGCTTCTTATAACTTTCAGAAAGACAATTTTAGAGAAAAAATGCAACCTTAAAAATTATTTTAGGATTTTTAAACACATATACCTTTTTACCTTTTAAATTCCTTCCTCTTCTTTCCTGACAATTTAAATCAATGTTCAAGTAAATTTATTGTTTTTATTGTAAAGAATAATAAATACATTTTAATTTAATTCTTCATTTTATCTTCTGTTTTTTTGACGAAGAATATTTGTGAAATATTTCTTCAAATTTATTATGATTAAAATTCAAAAAAAATATTCTGGCAAAGCTAGAAAATCTGTAGAATCAAATTTAAATCTTATTTCAAAGTCTTTTGAATTTCTTTTAAAAATTTTGTTCTGAAAATCTAGAAGAAATAATGATTTGTCTTTGTTAGAAATATAGCTTGGTCCAATTTGTTATATATTCTAACAAAGTGTAGATTGGATTTTAACCTATTTAAAACATGTTATCAAAATCCTAAAATTAATCTTAATCAGGAAAAATTACTAATGACGTTCCATAAATTATTTTTTTAATTTTTTCAAAAAGATTCGAATTAGCTAGTTTTTCTCTTCTTTTTTTCGGTTGAATTTTGAATTTTAAAGAGTCGAAATTGAAGATAAACTATGTTTCAAAATTTAATCGTCATTTTTTTTTCGTATTTTCTCCTCCTTTAAACCGTTCAATTAAGTGTAAATATCATTAATTATTAATAATAACATAGAGTTAAAGGTAAATTGAGCAAATTGGCTATTTCTAGCAATTTATTTAAGTGTGTATCAAACTGGTAGCCCTTCGCATTAATCACTACCCAAGAAGTAGCTCTTGGTTTCAAAAAGGTTGGTGACCCATGTTTTAAACATTATCTTACATTATTGTTGGTAATACAAAAATTTATTCAACCAAAAAAAATAAAAAAATCTGAAGAGCCGCTTGGGCTTAAGCTCGGCTCTTTATTGTGAGCCGAGCCAAAAGAGACGATTCTCCAAGAAGAGACAAGCTTCCCATCACTACTGCTGACTGAGGAGCAGCTTGTGCCAGGATTGCAGGCACAGTGAAACCCAAGAGGCGGTGATGTCACAGTCCGGATGTGAAGGAAGGTGGACTGTCATGTACTATCATGACTATTAATGTATGGCCTTATGTAATGTTGATGTGACACACTCGCACGTGCATGTGTTAATGCTAGAAATTAATCCTTATGCAATCCCTTCAAACCCCTGAAAGAATACAATAAAAAGTACCAATGATAGTCACACACACACTTGGTGTGGTGATATTTGTCCTCTGCATTTGACCCATCCCCTTGGGGAGCAGTGAGCAGCAGCGGTGGCCGCGCCCGGGAATCATTTTTGGTGATTTAACCCCCAATTCCAACCCTTGATGCTGAGTGCCAAGCAGGGAGATAATTGGTCCAATTTGTAAAGTGTTTGGTATGACTCGGTTGGGGTTTGAACTCACAACCTACCGATCTCAAGGTGGACACTCTAACCCAGGGGTCACCAACGTGGTGCCCGCGGGCACCAGGTAGCCCGTAAGGACCAGATGAGTAGCCCGCTGGCCTGTTCTAAAAATAGCTCAAATAGCAGCACTTACCAGTGAGCTGCCTCTATTTTTTATATTTTATTTATTTACTAGCAAGCTGGTCTCGCTTTGCCCAACATTTTTAATTCTAAGAGAGACAAAACTCAAATAGAATTTGAAAATCCAAGAAAATATTTTAAAGACTTGGTCTTCACTTGTTTAAATAAATTCATTCATTTTTTTACTTTGCTTCTTATAACTTTCAGAAAGACAATTTTAGAGGAAAAAAATACAACCTTAAAAATGATTTTAGGATTTTTAAACACATATACCTTTTTACCTTTTGAATTCCTTCCTTTTCTTTCCTGACAATTTAAATCAATGTTCAAGTAAAAAAAAATTTTTTATTGTAAGGAATAATAAATAGATTTTAATTTAATTCTTCATTTTAGCTTCTATTTTTCCGACGAAGAATATTCGTGAAATATTTCTTCAAACTTATGATTAAAATTCAAAAAAATTATTCTGGCAAATCCAGAAAATCTGTGGAATCAAATTTAAATCTTATTTCAAAGTCTTTTGAATTTATTTTAAAATTTTTGTTCTGGAAAATGTAGAAGAAATAATGATTTGTCTTTGTTAGAAATATAGCTTGGTCCAATTTGTTATATATTCTAACAAAGTGTAGATTGGATTTTAACCTTTTTAAAACATGTCATCAAAATTCTCAAATTAATCTTAATCAGGAAAAATTACTAATAATGTTCCATAAATTCTTTTTTTAATTTTTTCAAAAAAGATTCGAATTAGCTAGTTTTTCTCTTCTTTTTTTCGGTTGAATTTTGAATTTTAAATAGTCGAAATTGAAGATAAACTATGTTTCAAAATTAATTGTCATTTTTTTTTGTGTGTTCTTCTCTTTTAAACCGATTAATTAAGTGTAAATATTATTAATTATTAATAATACCATAGAGTTAAAGGTAAATTGAGCAAATTGGCTATTTCTGGCAATTTATTGAAGTGTGTATCAAACTGGTAGCCCTTTGCATTAATCACTACCCAAGAAGTAGCTCTTGGTTTCAAAAAGGTTGCTGACCCCTGCTATACCTCATCTAACTGCAACAAAAAACAAAAATGACCACCAAAAGAAACGGGCGTGGAAGCAATGGTGGACAAAGAAGCACACAACCCTCAGTGCTCGTGGTCAAAACAAGATGTTTTAGAACTGACTTCAGTGTCCCGCCACACCCGGCCTTGACTCCTCTCCCACACGCTCTGCAGAGGAGCAAATGTTGAAGCAAGTGCGGAACAAACTGCAGCAGCCAAAATTCTTGCCCTCCTCCTCCCCTTCTTTGGAAAATAATTTGCTTGAAAAAAATGTTGACTGTGGTCGCACAAAACCATTAAAACTGCCTACAATGCAGCAGAAGGGCTGACGTCTACAAGAATGTTTACTACAGCAGCACATGTGACTTCATGTGTTGTGAACTTAGCCTAAGTCCACCAACGCAGAGTCTTTCAACATCCATCCATCCATTTTCTTCCGCTTTCTTTGAGTTTGAGTTTATTTGGAACATGCGTGCATACAACATGATACATCACAATTTCCAGTTTCTCTTTTCAACATGTTCGAAAAGGAGTAGGAAGAAGCAGAGCTTATTTAATCCTACCCCTTTTCTTTACATAACAGTTGCTAAAACTTTTTGTTCACTTCCTGTTCACAATTTATTCACAATAAACTCCATAAGTAATCACAATAAAAATGAATAAATAAATAATAGTAAGAATTTAATAATAATAATTGGTGAAGTAAGTCATATTTCATATGATGAGATAAGTAAGATTACTTTAAGAATGAATGAATGGATGGATGAAATAAATGGAGAATGTTTGTCATGGTTCTTCTTCTTTGTACTTTGTAAACACTTTAAGTTTGAAGAGTTTCTTGAAGTGTATCATATTAGTACATTGTTGGATTGCTTTGCTTAATCCATTCCATCATTTAATTCCACATACTGATATACTGAAGGTCTTAAGTGTTGTACGTGCGTACAAATGTTTTAAATTACGTTTTTCTCTAAGATTTTATTTCTCCTCTTTTTTTGAGAAGAATTGTTGTATATTCTTGGCTAGCAGGTTATAGTTTGCTTTGTGCATAATTTCAGCTGTTTGCAAATTCACTATGTCGTGGAATTGCAGTATTTTTGATTGAATAAATAAAGTGTTTGTATGTTGTCTATATCCAACATTATGTATTATTCTAACTGATCTTTTTTGTAACACCGTTAATGAATGAAGTGTACTTTTGTAATTATTTCCCCATATTTCTACACAGTAGCTCAGATATGTAACACTAGTGAGCAGTAGAGAATATGAAGGGATTTTTGGTCTAGAACATGTTTTGCTTTATTCATTATTGACGTGTTTCTTGCAACTTTATGTTGTATATTTTTTACGTGAGATTTCCAGTTCAATTTATCATCAATCATTATACCTAGAAATTTGGTTTCATTTACTCTTTCAATATCTACTCCATCTATTTGTATTTGTGTTTGACTTTCTCTTCTACTGTTACCAAATAGCATTATTTTAGTTTTACTGAGATTCAACGATAATCTATTTTTGTCAAACCATCTTTTTAATTTGTTCATTTCTTCTGTTATTATTTGTATTATCTCCTGTGTGTTCTCTCCTGAACAAAACGCTGTTGTATCATCCGCAAATAATACTAACTTTAAATCTTTTGTAACTTTACAAATGTCATTCATATAGAGATTGAATAATTTAGGTCCTAGTATTGATCCCTGAGGTACACCACAGGATATATTTAGCGTTGTAGACGTGTGTTCGCCTAGCTTCACGTATTGTTTCCTGTTCGTTAGATAACTACTTATCCAGTTTAAGACTAACCCTCTGATGCCATATCCTTCTAGTTTTTTGATTAAAATATTGCGATTAATTGTGTCAAATGCTTTAGTTAGATCCATAAAAACCGCTGCCGCACATTTTTTTCTTTGTCCAACATGTTATTCGTTTGACTAAAAAGTACCTACATCGACATACTTGGTCAACTGCTTTTGTCGACCTAAAATCTGGGACTGTCTTGTTTGTCAACACCATTGTTACCGTATTTTTCGGACTATAAGGCGCACTTAAAATCCTTTAATTTTTTTCAAAATTCAACAGTGCGCCTTATAACCCGGTGTGCCTAATGTACGGAACAATTTTGGTTGTGCTTACCAGCCTCGAAGCTATTTTATTTGGTACATGGTGAAATGATAAATGTGACCGGAAGATGGCAGTCACACATAAGAGATACATGTAGACTGCAATATGACTCAAGTACACAAAACCAAAATGTTATATGTTCCATTGAAAATATAGAACATTACACACTGCAAAAACTGAAATATAAGTAAGATGAAATATCTCAAATAAGGGTGATATTTGCTTACTTTCTGTCTGATAAGATCATTCTTCTCACTAAGCAGAATTTAGTGTTTTACTTATTTTAAGTGTCTTGGTCCTAAATGATGTCAGTAAGATATTACAGCTTGTTGCTGAGATTTGATGAGCTATATTGAGTAAAACATGCTTGAAACTAGAATATCAACTGTTGCAAAGCTGTGTCATCAACACTCACAAGTATAAAACTACTTTTTTAAAGTCATCATTTCTTACTTCAAGCATGAAAAAAAATCATGATGCCGAGCGCATATCATTACGTCAAGATAATGGCACTAGCATTTACGTAATTTAAGAATATTTGTCAACATATTGAGCAAAAATGTCTCTTTTTTTTCTACCAAGAAAAGTGCACTTGTTATTAGTGAGAATTTACTTATTTTAAGGTATTTTTGGGTTCATTGAGGTTAGCTAATTTTACTTGTTTTGGAAAGTCTTGACAAGCCGAATTGTCTTCTTCTATTGGCAGATCATTTTGCTTAGTTCAAATAAAATACCCCTCATTTTTGCACTTTTTTTTCTTGTTTTTGAACACTGACTATTTGCAGTGCACACAACGCTCAAAAATCTATCAAAGTGTTTCAGTACGACTTTGGTAAGCTATGAAGCCGCACCGCTTGATGGATTGTACTGTGCTTTAACATACCAGTATTATTATGGTGTGTGTACTGTATAAGGTAAGAAATATTATCTGGCGTTTTGTTCCGCAATATTATGCAAAAGCAACTTTTCTTACTTTCTGGTACCTGCTGATCTGTATTTGGGATCTGCATAAGTCCTGAAAATGTGCGCGCGTCCGTGCCGACACCGTAATCGATAAGCTTCTTCTTTTTCTCTATCTTCTTGTTATGGGACATTCATCCTCCGCTGTTGTCATTTCTAATATAAAGTAGTGTAAAGTTCTTACTTATATCTGTCAGTAAACTCGCCATAAAAGCGCTAAAATATACCGGTGTAGTGAGTTGATATTATTCACCCAAGGAACTTTAGTTATTAGAGAGTTCCGGTCGGACGGTTTTTCACGGGACACATTTCCGGCGTTGTTGTTGCACTAGTGAGCCACGGATGAGGAGATGCTGCTCCGTTATTGATTGAAGTAAAGTCTGAATGTCATTAAAACAGTTAGCTCCATCTTTTGACACTTCTTCCACTCCCGTCCTTGCACGCTACACCGCTACAACAAAGATGACGGGGAGAAGACGCTGTCGAAGGTGAGCCATGTAAATAAGACCGCCCACCGCCCGGAAGTGACTGTCAGAAAGCTACTTGAAGATGGTCTGTAAAACATCATCTATGCAACATTTTGACCAAAGAACCACCATTACATGTTATGTAGACCACAAGGAAGTCTTTTACATTTAGAAAAAAATCATAATATGACCCCTTTAATGCACCTTTTGTATGAAAAAAGACCTGACTAGACCCGCTCGTCGGCAGTGCGCCTTTTAATCCGGTGCGCCCTATGGTCGGACAAATACGGTACATCGACATACTTGGTCAACTGCTGTTGTCGACTTAAAATTTGAGACACCATTGTTAATTTTATCATAATCGCTCGTATATTTTTGCAAAAAGCAGGTTGTGTTCAAATCAATTCCAACAAACCAACATGTTTTATATGCAGTTTTTACATGAATGTACACACACATACTGTGCTTGCATTCATTGGGGCTGTCAAGTTGAACACATGAACAATCATAAAAATATTATTGCATTAATAAAGCCTAAAGACTGATTAATCACACAATTTAATTAGTCAGCACATGCTTCTTTACCTTAACTGCGAATGGTTACCTGGAAGGCGGCGGGGTTGCTATGCAGTCAGTGATCAGGTCAAGGACAAGATGACAGGACTTTAGATAATATTTGAAATAACACTAAATAGTAATAATAAATAGGGCTGCAACTAACAACTAATTTGATAATCGATTGATCTGTCGATTATTACTTCGATTAATCGAGCAATAATCGGATAAAAGAGACAAACTACATTTCTATCCTTTCCAGTATTTTATTGGAAAAAAAACAGCATACTGGCACCATACTGGCCCAAGGGCTGCCAATAACGATTAATTTGATAATCGATTAATCTGTTGATTATTACTTCGATTAATCGATCAATAATCGGATAAAAGAGACAAACCACATTTATATCCTTTCCAGTATTTTATTGGGGGAAAACAGCATACTGGCACCATACTGGCACTAGGGCTGCAACTAACGATTAATTTGATAATCGATTGATCTGCCGATTATTACTTTGATTAATTGATCAATAATCGGATAAAAGAGACAGACTACATTTCTATCCTTTCAAGTATTTTATTGGGAAAAAACAGCATACTGGCACTAGGGCTGCAACTAACGATTAATTTGATAATCGATTGATCTGCCGATTATTACTTCGATTAATCGATCAATAATCGGATAAAAGAGACAAACTACATTTCTATCCTTTCCAGTATTTTATTGGGAAAAAACAGCATACTGGCACCATACTGGCACTAGGGCTGTAACTAACGATTAATTTGATAATCGATTAATCTGTCGATTATTACTTCGATTAATCGATCAATAATCAGATAAAAGAGACAAACTACATTTCTATCCTTTCCAGTATTTTATTGGGAAAAAAACAGCATACTGGCACCATACTGGCACTAGGGCTGCAACTAACGATTAACTTGATAATCGATTAATCTGTTGATTATTACTTCGATTAATCGATTAATAATTGGATAAAAGAGATAAACTACATTTCTATCCTATCCAGTATTTTATTGAAAACAAAAAAAACATACTGGCACCATACTTATTTTGATTGTTTCTCAGCTGTTTGTACATGTTGCAGTTTATAAATAAAGGTTTATAAAAAAAAAAAAATTAAAAAAAAAAAAATTGCCTCTGCGCATGCGCATAACATAGATCCAACAAATTGATGACTAAATTAATCGCCAACTATTTTTATAATCGATTTTAATCAATTAGTTGTTGCAGCCCTAACTGGCACCATACTTATTTTGATTATTGTTTCTCAGCTGTTTGTAAATATTGCAGTTTATAAATAAAGGTTTATAAAAAAAAAAAAAATTTTTAAAAACAAAAAAAAGTAACCTCTGCGCATGCGCATAGCATAGATCCACCGAATCGACGACTAAATTAATCGCCAACTATTTTTTATAATCGATTGTAATCGATTAGTTGTTGCAGCCCTAATAATAAATAATGTTAGTAAAATACGTTCAAGGAAAACATTTAAAAACATGTTTTTGGATGACATTCTGACAATAAAACTGCATGTGTGTCAAATTATTGGGGTCTTTTTATTAAGTTAATTTAAAATACAGAATTAATTTACTGTGATTAATTGTGATTATTCAACATTCACAAGTGTGAATAGTCGGATTTAGAAAATCAATTGTTTGATAGTAGTTATTAGGAATTATTTGGGTGTAAAAAATAGCACTGTACATTTAAGTGTGATGTGATCGCTTAATGATGAAAGCAATGTTTACCAATACAAAAAAACTACAATATACACAAATCTGAAATGACTCGATCAACTTGAAATACTGACATATGTTACAAAGATAGTTTGTATGGAAACATATTTACTCAGAAAGTATATTGGATGTTGCACAATAATACATTCATGGTTCCATTACAACTCATAAGTACCTGTAAAGATATCATCATTTCTCCACTGGTTCCTCTCTGCTGTTGCTAAGGTTCAAAGACCTAAAAACTTTATTTGGCCAGTGAAATGTGTTGTTTCTGGCGTGTACTATGGAGCTGCACCTCCTTTGGCTCATTCTTCAGCAAGCCCTGACAAAGGGGGCCTGTTGAAAAAATAAATATGGCTGCACTGAGCGGTTAATGGCTCATCTCGAAACTATTTCACTCCCCTCTGATAAAGGGCTTGTGAATGTGTTTCAGGGTGTGCAAAAAACGGCATCATCTTACATTACAACATCGAAATACGGAGTGGAACGTGGCGCTGCACCATTTTATACGTATCAAAAAAAAAAAGTATTATTGATTTTGGTTAACACGGTCAGGAAAGTATTAAATATCATCATGTGTGTTATTTTAGTTGTTGTTTACTAGTTTGTAGTGTTGTCCCCTTACTAAAAATGATACCAAAATGTATACTGATATTTATTTTTTTAATAAAGGGGACCACAAAAATGTTTCATTATTGGCTTTATTTTAACAGAAAATCGTATATACTGTGTATATATATATATATATATATATATATATATATATATATATATATATATATATATATATATATATATATATATATATATATATATATATATATATATATATATATAATATACATATATATATATATATATATAATATACATATATATATATATATATATATATACATATATATATATATATATATATATATACATATATACATATATATATACATATATACATATATATACATATATATACATATATACATATATATACATATATATATATATATATATATACATATATATATATATATATACATATATATATATATATATATATATATATATATATATATATATATATATATATATATATATATATATATATATATATATATATATATATATATATATATATATATATATATATATTGGGGCTGGGAATCTTTGGGTGTCCCACGATTCGATTCAAAATCGATTCTTGGGTTCACGATTCGATTCAGAATCGATTTTTTTTCAATTCAACACGATTCTAGATTCAAAAACGATTTTTTAAAAAAAAAATTTTTTAAATTTTTTTAATGAAAACAATACACAACAATACCGTAATAATGCAACACAATTTCAAAACAAAACCCGACCCAGCAACATTCAGAATAGCAATAAACAGAGCTTTGTATTGTTGGATTGATTAATTTAAAAAATAATAATAATAATAATTTTTTTAAAAATGAAAAAAAAAAATCGATTGTTTAAAAATGAGAATCGATTCTGAATCGCACAACGTGAGAATCGCGATTTGAATTCGAATCGATTTTTTCCCACACCCTTAATATATATATATATATATATATATATATATATATATATACATATATATAGATAGATAGATAGATAGATAGATAGATAGATAGATAGATAGATAGATAGATAGATAGATAGATAGATAGATAGATAGATAGATAGATAGATAGATAGATAGATAGATAGATATACCGGCTCAGACACATTTTTTTCTCTAAATTTGGCCCCCGAGTCAAAATAATTGACCAGGCCTGGTTTATAGCTTCACCTTTATCGTTAGTTTTGAAGCCCAAATGCGTCTCTTCTCCCTCGTTTGTCTCCAAGCTGTTTCCGCTTGTAAGTGCTCTGTGTGTGTGTGTGTGTGTGTGTGTGTGTGTGTGTGTGTGTGTGTGTGTGTGTGTGTGTGTGTGTGTGTGTGTGTGTGTGTGTGTGTGTGTGTGTGTGTGTGTGTGTGTGTGTGCGTCGACTCACTTGCGCCTCAGCAATGTCACCACAGTGCTCCAATATAGGCACAAAAGAAAAACAAAAAAGTACAAGTATTTTCCAAAGGCAGTTTAGTACCTTTTTCCCACTACTTTATTACAAACTACTTTATTACAAACCCCGTTTCCATATGAGTTGGGAAATTGTGTTAGATGTAAATATAAACGGAATGCAATGATTTGCAAATCCTTTTCACCCCATATTCAGTTGAATATGCTACAAAGACAACATATTTGATGTTCAAACTCTCACTTTATTTTTTTTTTGCAAATAATAATTAACTTAGAATTTCATGGCTGCAACACGTGCCAAAGTAGTTGGGAAAGGGCATGTTCACCACTGTGTTACATGGCCTTTCCTTTTAACAACACTCAGTAAACGTTTGGGAAGTGAGGAGACACATTTTTGAAGCTTCTCAGGTGGAATTCTTTCCCATTCTTGCTTGATGTACAGCTTAAGTTGTTCAACAGTCCGGGGGTCTCCCTTGTGCTATTTTAGGCTTCATAATGCACCACACATTTTCAATGTCTGGACTACAGGCAGGCCAGTCTAGTACCCGCACTCTTTTACTGTGAAGCCACGTTGATGTAACACGTGGCTTGGCATTGTCTTGCTGAAATAAGCAGGGGCGTCCATGGTAACGTAGCTTGGATGGCAACATATGTTGCTCCAAAACCTGTATGTACCTTTCAGCATTAATGGTGCCTTCACAGATGTGTAAGTTACCCATGTCTTGGGCACTAATACACCCCCATACCATCACACATGCTGGCTTTTACACTTTGCGCCTACAACAATCCAGATGGTTCTTTTCCTCTTTGGTCCGGAGGACACGACGTCCACAGTTTCCAAAAACTTGAAATGTGGACTCGTCAGACCACAGAACACTTTTCCACTTTGTATCAGTCCATCTTAGATGAGCTCAGGCCCAGCGAAGCCGACGGCGTTTCTGGGTGTTGTTGATAAACGGTTTTCGACTTGCATAGGAGAGTTTTAACTTGCACTTACAGATGTAGCGACCAACTGTAGTTACTGACAGTGGGTTTCTGAAGTGTTCCTGAGCCCATGTGGTGATATCCTTTACACACTGATGTGGCTTGTTGATGCAGTACAGCCTGAGGGATGGAAGGTCACGGGCTTAGCTGCTTACGTGCAGTGATTTCTCCAGATTCATTGAACCCTTTGATGATATTACGGAGCGTAGACGGTGAAATCCCTAAATTCCTTGCAATAGCTGGTTGAGAAAGGTTTTTCTTAAACTGTTCAACAATTTGCTCACGCATTTGTTGACAAAGTGGTGACCCTCGCCCCATCCTTGTTTGTGAATGACTGAGCATTTCATGGAATCTACTTTTATACCCAATCATGGCACCCACCTGTTCCCAATTAGCCTGCACACCCGTGGGACGTTCCAAATAAGTGTTTGATGAGCCTTTCCTCAACTTTATCAGTATTTATTGCCACCTTTCCCAACTTCTTTGTCACGTGTTGCTGCCATCAAATTCTAAAGTTAATGATTATTTGCAAAAAAAAAAAAAAGTTTATGAGTTTGAACATCAAATATGTTGTCTTTGTAGCATATTCAACTGAATATGGCTTGAAAAGGATTTGCAAATCATTGTATTCCGTTTATATTTACATCTAACACCATTTGCCAACTCATATGGAAACGGGGTTTGTAGTACTGGTATGCCTTACTACTTTGTCAAACTTGATTCTTGATTCTAGTGACCAGTCCAGTGTAGTGTTCCTTTCAACATGACTGGAGATGCACTAACTGAATATCAAATCAGTTCTGGAGGGAGCCTGCAGCTATGGAAGACAGGAAAGCCCAGAAACTGACCTCGTCCCCTGCCCTGTAGTCAAACAGCTATTTAGCTCCTCAACCTGCAATTTGCAGTCCGTGGAGCACAAACACACATCGAGTTAGTCAACACACTCTTACAGACGTCCACGTTTACCCCATTTTACTCCCTTCATTTCCCTGCTTAAACTCTACTTGTACATACCACCAGTATTACGTGAACTACCTTGACCAGCTTGGCTCCCTAAATAATGCACCATGTATCCATTACAAAGTCAGTCCTTCAGCTATCATTGCTCCTCCAGGGAATGCCCACACCATGCTGCAGCCTTGAAACATGGGATTTAGCTCCCACTCGGGACGGCGAACGGACAACAGGAAGCAAAACAAGGGGGGTAATGAATATCTGGAGGATATAGGGTATGATATTGAGTGGCTGGATCCATCAAAGAAGAATTTATGTGGAAGTAGCCCGTGTTTGAAAGCATAGAGAAAATGTGTCAGAGGGGAGAGTCAAAGCAAGCTGTTCAGCCATCTGTGTAAGTGTTATCTTGCCTTGAAAGACAGTATCTTTCTATACAGGGTAACTAAGTCCTTGTTTGCTATCATTGCTCAGATCAAACATCAGTCTACTGCTTCCAGCGCCAAGCCCTTCCGTTTGCCGTGAATACAGTCAAAACCCTGCTATAAAACTCATAGTGCATTCATTTACGAATGTATGGAATATAATGACAATGATACCTTTGGTGTACCAAATGAAACGTAACGTCTGAATTCAAATGAATCAGTTGGAAGCAGGGTTGCCCGCCACGGCAAACTAAAAGCTGCCAGACCTTAAAAATACATTTTTTTAAGTGATTTAAATAAAATATAATATATTGTATGAATGGATATACGTATAGCCCAGACCTGGGAAAATTAAGATTTTAAGATTAGATTTTTAAGACGGAAAATGTAGCTGCCATTATGATGTGCAGTGATGTTTTCAAATGACCGTAAGTCTTGAACTATACAAAGTATTTCAATGGTCGGACTCTGCGCTTTTGCATGATATACTAGTTACTACGGTCATCTAATTACTTACTACGGTCATCTAACTAGTTACTATGGTAATCTAAGTCACAGCAGCTCAGACGAGGCACCAAGCTATGTGGGTGGGGAGCGTTTCCACAGAGTGTTTCCAGAGCGGCCAGCCTGAAATGTGGGTGTCAGGGACAGACGCTGAAGGAGATTTTTACAACAAAATTCTAAATCTTAGTGATGTATCAGATTGTAGGTGGGTTTTTTTTTACCCTTCGCGTTCATATTTCGCTTTGTTTGTTGCATTTTTGTAGGGTTTCGCTTGATTTTAAAATATGTCGATCCAGAGGGGGTGTGACATTCATATTTTGTCAATATTCAGTGTTTTATCGTTCATAGAAAAATGTAAAATTCCATTCCGTTTTTTAAGGCAGCCTGTCTGTTTTCAGCATTAAATCAGACATGATTGCAAATAATTTTATATCAGTATTCCTAAAAATAGGACCCAAACACACACACTGTACAACATATTTCCACAGCGTACATATATATATATATATATATATATATATATATATATATATATATATATACACTACCGTTCAAAAGTTTGGGGTCACCCAAACAATTTTGTGGAATAGCCTTCATTTCTAAAAACAAGAAGAGACTGTCGAGTTTCAGATGAAAGTTCTCTTTTTCTGGCCATTTTGAGCGTTTAATTGACCCCACAAATATGATGCTCCAGAAACTCAATCTGCTCAAAGGAAGGTCAGTTTTGTAGCTTCTGTAACGAGCTAAAGTGTTTTCAGATGTGTGAACATGATTGCACAAGGGTTTTCTAATCATCAATTAGCCTTCTGAGCCAATGAGCAAACACATTGTACCATTAGAACACTGGAGTGATAGTTGCTGAAAATGGGCCTCTATACACCTATGTAGATATTGCACCAAAAAGCAGACATTTGCAGCTAGAATAGTCATTTACCACATTAGCAATGTATAGAGTGTATTTCTTTCAAGTTAAGACTAGTTTAAGGTTATCTTCATTGAAAAATAAGGACATTTCAATGTGACCCCAAACTTTTGAACGGTAGTATATATATATATATATATATATATATATATATATATATATATATATATATATATATATATATATATATATATATATATATATATATATATATATATATATATATATATATCTTAATTAGATTATCCAAAAAATAGTGCTCGATACCGTGGTAGAGCGCAATACATGTATGTGTGGGAAAAAATCACAAGACTACGTACTTCATCTCTACAGGCCTGTTTCATGAGGGGTTCCCTCAATCATCAGGAGATATATATATATATATATATATACATATACATATGTATATATATATATATATATATAGGATGGATAGATAGATAGATAGATAGATAGATAGATAGATAGATAGATGGATAGATAGATAGGTGGATAGATGGATAGATGGATGGATGGATGGATGGATGGATGGATGGATGGATGGATGGATGGATGGATGGATGGATGGATGGATGGATGGATGGATGGATGGATGGATGGATGGATGGATGGATGGATGGATGGATGGATGGATGGATGGATGGATGGATGGATGGATGGATGGATGGATGGATGGATGGATGGATGGATGGATGGATGGATGGATGGATGGATGGATGGATGGATGGATGGATGGATGGATGGATGGATGGATGGATGGATGGATGGATGGATGGATGGATGGATGGATGGATGGATGGATGGATAGATAGATAGATAGATAGATAGATAGATAGATAGATAGATAGATAGATAGATAGATAGATAGATAGATAGATAGATAGATAGATAGATGGATAGATAGATAGAACGGCCCCAGACACATTTTTTTCTCTAAATGTGGGCCCCCGAGTCAAAATAATTGCCCAGGCCTAATATAGCCTATTATTTGTGCACTATTGACTGGTGATGTACCGAAGTTTCGGCCATCGAAAAAAAAAAAGGTTGTAATGATGTCACATTGACCACGCCTCCATCCCCACAGGTGTATTGGCCACGCTGGGAAGATTTACTAAGACGAGGCCTCTTGAAATCCACTTTAGTCATCCGTGGGGGGTTCTGCGTTTTAGATATTTTTGAGGAGTATTAGGCTGTACAAAGGCTACGCAAACTCTGTCCGTTGGATCTCCAACCAAACGATAACAACACCCTACTACTTCATGGCTACACACCATTGGTCTTTATGACAGCCACCTCAATAGAAGCTATCAAAACAGGTTGGTTTGGCTCTAAGACTCTTCTTGCTGTTTGCCCATCACAAGGCAAAGGCACGGGAAGGCTAACAAAGCACTGGGAGTAGAGACAGGAAACAATTGCAACAGTTAGGGATCATATTTCAGCCTGGAACAATGTCAATGCTGAAGAAATGTTTTGTGTATTTCCAGAAATAGGTAGAAATAAAAGGTGAAACCATGATCCTTCTTCTGTTTCCACCACAGAGTGTGGAGGTGGGACATCAGCTACAACAATGGTGTGCACATCATACCTGGGACACAATGCAATGTAAGAAGTCAACAAAGAAGAGGAACACAACACACACAAAAAAATTGAGGTCATGTTTCTTCTTGGCATGGTGACTATTTACTGGAAAAAGGGTTACCTGTCTATCATTTTGATACTCTGATACTGTGCAGCAGACAGTAACATAGTATATGGTAAGAAAAGTGTCAAAATAACAATAATAATTTTTAAAAAACTGATAAAACTGCAAACAACAGAATGTAGTTTCATGTAATGTTTACTTTTTCACATTTTCTTGTAATTAGACCATATTTTCAGTATATTAGATGGAATTTTTACCTGACATGTTTCGACTGTCATCTGCAGTCTTCTTCAGAAGGGTCAGCGTGTTGCCTATCAGCTGTTCTTATAGGCGTGGCCAACCAGGCAGACCTGTCAAGTCTACCTGGTTGGCTTCCCCCGCCCCCGCCCCCGGTCCCTCATCCCGATTAATGGTTTTCTTGGGCCGCTTCCTTAGTTCGATCGCCTCCTTAATCCATCGTTTGAATGTGTTACTTTCTGTGCCGATGATTTTGCCGTTGTCCCGGTCCATGATCTGGTTATTAATATTGCAATGATCCAATATGGCTGATTTTAAGATTTCCTGTTCGGATTTCTGTTTTAGGCTTCTTCTAAACCTTACAGTTGTCTCTTTTTGGCATTCTTTCTGATGTTCTTTCTTCCTTGTGTTGAACGTCCTCCCTCTTTCTCCCATGTATGATTCTTTTGCATAATTGACACTGGATTTCGTAACTTCTATTGCATTTCTTGTTTTGTTCTAGTTTGTCTTTTGGATGTACAAGTAACTGTCTTGTTTATGTGTGAGGTTTAACTCTTGTGTTTATTGGGTGTTTTTTCAGGACCCGCTGTATTGGTTCAGTTATTCCCCAATGTATGGTACGGTTATGACCTCTTTGTTCTTTATTTCAGGTTTTTCTTTGGGTTTCTTCTTCTGAAGAAGACTGCAGATGACAGTCGAAACATGTAGGGTAAAAAATCCATGTAATATACCAAAAATATGGTCTGATTACAAGAAAATCTGAAAAAGTATATGAATAAGAAGACATAATGAACCTTATGGAATGTCTGTTTGCACCCGTAAGTGAATTCCAAAGATGAATGTATACTCATGAGCCAAAAATCTGCGGTTCAAGTTCAAATACGACCTTCCTTGAGCTTAAAATGGCACGAACTTGACAAAAATACAAATACATTGCATATACATACTGCATAAAATTGTAGCATCATCATTTATAGTTTGATCATTTAAAAGTTTAATGCATGGGTTTTCAAAGAAGCACTTTGAGAAAAATGAAGTATATCTTTAAAATCTGCTGAGCTAACTTCAGTTATGTTACAGAAAGCAAGTAAACAGACTGGGGTGAGCTGAAAACTCCACAAATTATGCGCCATAAAATCTGTTTTTTAGGGAATAAGGGAGGCACCAACCGCATTACAATCACTAAAGGGATGTTCACCGTGCCACACTTGGTTTAATGGTTGATGTAACAATTTAACTTTGACCTGCATGCATTAAGAATTGTTTAAACGTGAAATATACATCTAATGTCTACTATTAGTTCAAAACATCCTGTTATTTATACAAGTTCCTGTCTTGGCGGTTCTAAGATGTTCCATACAAAGTGCATGGGGGAGGAGAGGTTTAAAGGCCTACTGAAAGCCACTACTACCGACCACGCAGTCTGATAGTTTATATATCAATGATGAAATCTTAACATTGCAACACATGCCAATACGGCCCGGTTAACTTATAAAGTGCAATTTTAATTTCCCGCTAAACTTCCGGTTGAAAACTCCTTTGGAGGATGACGTATGCGCGTGACGTAGCCAGTAAAACAGAGGTATGGCTCCCCCATTGAGGCCAATACAAAATAGCTATGTTTTCATTTCATAATTCCACAGTATTCTGAACATCTGTGTTGGTGAATCTGTTGCAATTTGTTCATTGCATTATGGAGAAAGAAGCTGAGCAAGCAAAGAAGAAAGTTGTCGGTGCGAAGCGGAGTATTTTGCGAGGGAAGTCAGCAACACAACACAGCCGGCGCTTCATTGTTTACATTCCCGAAAGATGCAGTCAAGATCGAAGAACTCGGACAACAGAGACTCTTACCAGGAGGACTTTGACTTTGATACACAGACGCCTGTAGAGAACTGGGACAACACAGACTCTTACCAGGATTACTTTGATTTGGATACACAGACGCAGACGCGGTACCTTGAGTACGCAGCTGCGCTTCCAAACATTTGATCGCTTGTCCGTACGTGCGTGTCACGTACGTAACTTTGGTTAAATATATAAGCTTTATGAACCTTGGGTTAGGTGAACGGTCCTTTGGGCTGAGTGATTGTGTGTGTTGTGCAGGTGTTTGAATTGTATTGGCGGGTTATATGGACGGGAGCTAGTAGCTAGGAGCTAGGAGCTAGCATAACAAACACCTAGGTGTTTTTATGCGGGATTAATTTGTGGCATATTAAATATAAGCCTGGTTGTGTTGTGGCTAATAGAGTATATATATGTCTTGTGTTTATTTACTGTTGTAGTCATTCCCAGCTGAATATCAGGTCACCCCCGGCTCTCACAGCATCTTCCCTATCTGAATAGCTTCAACTCCCCACTAGTCCTTCACTTGCACTTTACTCATCCACAAATCTTTCATCCTCGCTCAAATTAATGGGGAAATCGTCGATTTCTCGGTCCGAATCGCTCTCACTTCTGGCCGCCATCACTGTAAACAATAGGGAACTTTGCAGAAATGTACAACTGACTACGTCACGCTACTTCCGGTAGGGGCAAGGCTTTTTTTTGTCAGATACCAAAAGTTGCGATCTTTATCGTCATTGTTCTCTACTAAATCCTTTCAGCAAAAATATGGCAATATCGCGAAATGATCAAGTATGACACATAGAATAGATCTGCTATCCCCGTTTAAATAAAAAAAATTCATTTCAGTAGGCCTTTAAAGAACAGTTCCGGAAGCAAATTGAGATAATGACTAATAAAATGACAGTACTGTATAAGCAGGCGAACATTAGCTCATTCTGTAAAAAAAATCCATAATAATAGTCCTAATAAAGCATATTATTGTTGTTGTTTTTGGAAATCGTCAACATTCGATGTTTAAAAGTTTTGTAAAGTGCAATGCAGAAGACGTCTCTTTATCCTTATGAGCTCTTTATTGCTCAGTAATCAGTTTTTGAGCAAACATAAAGTAGTATATTTCATTAAAAAGGACACTAAGCTCCATAGCATACGCCACAATTGGGCAAATTGAGGCCCGGGGGCCGCATGTGGCCTGTTAAGCCTTTAAATCTGGCCCGACGGACATTCCCAAATATTTTTTTTAGATCTTTAAGATGTAAAGTGTAGCTGCCATGATGATGTGCAGTGATGTTTTCTAATGACCGTAAGTCTTCAACTATACTAAGTATTTCAATGGTTGGAATCTGGGCTTTTGCATGATATACTAGTTACTATGGTAATCTAACTAGTTACTATGGTCATCTAATTAGTTACTATGGTAATCTAAGTCACAGCAGCTCAGACGAGGCACCAAGCAGTGTGGGTGGGGAGCGTTTCCACAGAGTGTTTCCAGAGCGGCCAGCCTGAAATGCGGGTGTCAGGGACAGACGCGGATGGAGATTTTTACAACAAAGTTCTAAAGGTTAGTGATATATCAGATGTATCAGATTGTAGGTGTTTTTTTTTGTACCCTTTACGTTCATATTTCGCCGTTTCTTGCATTTTTGTTGCGTTTCGCTTGATTGTAAAATATGTGGATGGAGAGGGGGTGCGACGTTCATATGTTGTCAATATTCAGTGTTTTATCCTTCATAGTTAATATTGTAAATCCCACATTCTTTATTTTCAAGTACATTCTGCGTGTCTCATTCAGTAAATGAATAAATGATAAATGGGTTCTACTTGTGTAGCGCTTTTCTACCTTCAAGGTACTCAAAGCGCTTTGACACTATTTCCACATTCACCCATTCACACACACATTCACACACTGATGGCGGGAGCTGCCATGCAAGGCGCTAACCAGCAGCCATCAGGAGCAAGGGTGAAGTGTCTTGCCCAAGGACACAACGGACGAGACTAGGAAGGTAGAAGGTGGGGATTGAACCCCAGTAACCAGCAACCCTCCGGTTGCTGGCACAGCCACTCTACCAACTTCGCCACGCCGTCCCAGTAAAAAAAGTTAAAATTCCATTCTGTTTTTTAAGGCGTTCTATCATAACGTTTTTAGTAGAGATGTCCGATAATATCGGCCTGCCAATATTATCGGCTGATAAATGCGTTAAAATGTAATATCGGAAATTATCGGTATCGTTTTTTTTGTTATCAGTATCGTTTTTTAATTGTTTTAATTTTTAATTTTTTAAAAATTAAATCAACATAAAAAACACAAGATACACTTACAATTAGTGCACCAACCCAAAAAACCTCCCTCCCCCATTTACACTCATTCACACAAAAGGGTTGTTTCTTTCTGTTATTAATATTCTGCTTCCTACATTATATATCAATATATATCAATACAGTCTGCAAGGGATACAGTCCGTAAGCACACATGATTGTGCGTGCTGCTGCTCCACTAATAGTACTAACCTTTAACAGTTAATTTTACTAATTTTCATTCATTACTAGTTTCTATGTAACTGTTTTTATATTGTTTTACTTTCTTTTTTATTCAAGAAAATGTTTTTAGTGTATTTATCTTATTTTATTTTATTAATTTTTTTAAAAAGTACCTTATCTTCACCATACCTGGTTGTCCAAATTAGGCATAATAATGTGTTAATTCCACGACTGTATATATCAGTATCGGTTGATATCGGTATCGGTAATTAAAGAGTTGGACAATATCGGAATATCGGCAAAAACCCATTATCGGACATCCCTAGTTTTTAGCATTCAATCAGACATTATTGTGAGGTTTTGTATTAGTGTTCCTAAAAATCCGATATTACCGGCCCCCAGACACATGACACAAATTTGGCCCACCGAGGCAAAATAATTGCCCAGGCCTGATAAACGCTATGGAAGGGTGCTGAAAATTCAAAACACTCAACAGTTGTAATGAGAAAATGGAAAAATGTGAATAACACGTGTTAAAAATAAACTCAAACAAACAAACAACTGTGGTGGAGCCAACTATCAGTGAGCAGTAAGATGTTGCTGCATGAGAGCGTCCATCAGCTTCTCGGTGACAGACGTACAAGAGAAGCTTTCAGACTCATTAACTACCCACACACAGTCAGAGAGGGGGCACTTGCTAAGTGTTCACATGTTTATCTACTCTCAGAGGATCTTTTCTACCTACACACTGGCTGCCTCTTACCTCAAACACCTACACTCCCACGCTCCCTTCTTTGTAAGCAGCTTGTTACCTGCTGGTGTTAGGAAGAACAGCAGCACACAATCAATATGTTTATATGCACTAAGTTAGTCGGATTTCTTAAAAAAATCTCTTTCTTCACTTGTAGGCTACATTTCTTTTTGTTTACAAACCCCAAAAGCAGTGAAGTTGGCACGTTGTGTAAATGGTAAATAAAAACAGAATACAATGATTTGCAAATCCTTTTCAACTTATATTTAATTGAATAGACTGCAAAGACAAGATTTTTAATGTTCGAACTGAGAAACTTATTTTTCTTTTGCAAATAATCATTAACTTAGAATTTAATGGCAGCATGTTGCAAAAAAAGTTGGCACAGGGGCATTTTTACCACTGTGTTACATGGCCTTTCCTTTTAACAACACAAAGTAAACGTTTGGGAACTGAGGAGACCACAGAACACTTTTCCACTTTGCATCAGTCCATCTTAGATGAGCTCGGGGCCAGCGAACTCTCACATTTTTAAATAAATCATGTCACACTTTGAACTGGACACCACATCTGTTATCTGTTTCTTTGTCAGTTAGTGAAGACCAAGTCTTTAAAATATTTTCTTGGATTTTCAAATTCTATTTGAGTTTTGTCTCTCTTAGAATTAAAAATGTCGAACAAAGCGAGACCAGCTTGCTAGTAAATAAATACAATTTAAAAAATAGAGGCAGCTCACTGGTAAGTGCTGCTATTTGAGCTATTTTTTAGAACAGGCCAGCGGGCTACTCATCTGGTCCTTACGGGCTACCTGGTGCCCGCGGGCACCGCGTTGGTGACCCCTGGTCTAGAAAATACGGTATTGGCTCGTTTCAGCTTCTGTATCTTTAATTTGTATAATTGTTGGTGTACTGTAAACAGTCCCTCTGCCCCCTGGTCTGTGAATTTATTGTTGGTAAGAGCGGTGCCATGATTCTACACGTAAACTGCCGCATATCATTGCTCAATTAAAAGATAAACATGCGAGAGGGAGCTGGTTTCCGAATGCATAATCTAGGTATAATTAATCTGATTTTTTAAAAAGACAAACACATTTTAATTACCGGGTCTGTTTGCAACTGACTCAAAGTAAAACGTGTTAATGAAAAAAATAGCTAATGTTACAATTAGTGGTTTAACAGAACACATATTTATTCACAATTACAAATTATATTGGAAAAAAAAAAAGTTTTGTACAAACGTAAACGCAGGGAGTGCATGCGCACACACAAAAGCAACAAATTGCAGTCATGTTGTTTTTACAATAGGCCAGGGGTCGGCAACCCGCGGCTCTAGAGCCGCATGCGGCTCTTTAGCGCCGCCCTAGTGGCTCTCTGGAGCTTTTTCAAAAATGTATGAAAAATGGAAAAAGATGAGGGGAAAAAATATATTTTTTGTTTTAATATGGTTTGTGTAGGAGGACAAACATGACATAAACCTCCCTAATTGTTATAAATCACACTGTTTATATTAAACATGCTTCACTGATTCCAGTATTTGGCGAACACCGTTTTGTCCTACTAATTTTGGCGGTCCATGAACTCACCGTAATTTGTTTACATGTATAACTTTCTCCGACTTTCTAGGACGTGTTTTATGCCACTTCTTTTTCTGTCTCATTTTGTCCACCAAACTTTTAAGGTTGTGCATGAAAGGTGAGTTTTGTTGATGGTATTGACTTGTGTGTAGTGCTAATCAGACATATTTGGTCACTGCATGACTGCAAGCTAATCGATGCTAACATGCTATTTAGGCTAGCTATATGTACATATTGCATCATTATGCCTCATTTGTAGCTATATTTGAGCTCATTTAGTTTCCTTTAAGTCCTCTTAATTCAATTTATATCTCATGACACGTACACTATCTGTATGTAATATGGCTTTTAATTTTTTGCGGCTCCAGACAGATTTGTTTTTGTATTTTTGGTCCAATATGGCTCTTTCAACATTTTGGGTTGCCGACCCCTGCAATAGGCTATACATTCACTAATAGCCACACCGCTACCGTTAGCTAAAAAGAACACAAAACTAACTTGCATGTTATATACAAGTGTAGTTAACGCCATTACAAAAACACACTAAAAGCGGATATAATGCTTAACACACATCGGTAAGTTAGTGCCTCTACTTTGATTGATTGATTGAGACTTTTATTAGTAGGCATCTGCATACAAGTTGCAAACAACCCCTTTAAGGTGTTTACCGTATTTTCCGCACCATAAGCCGCCCCGTGTTATTAGCCGCACTTTCAATGAATGGTATATTTCAAAACTTTGTTTACCTATTAGCCGCCCCGTGTTATTAGCCGCACTTTCAATGAATGGCATATTTCAAAACTTTGTTTACCTATTAGCCGCCCCGTGTTATTAGCCGCACTTTCAATGAATGGCATATTTCAAAACTTTGTTTACCTATTAGCCGCCCCGTGTTATTAGCCGCACTTTCAATGAATGGCATATTTCAAAACTTTGTTTACCTATTAGCCGCCCCGTGTTATTAGCCGCACTTTCAATGAATGGCATATTTCAAAACTTTGTTTACCTATTAGCCGCCCCGTGTTATTAGCCGCACCTACGCTGCGCTAAAGGGAATGTCAAAAAAACAGTCAGATAGGTCAGTCAAACTTGAATAATATATTACAAACCAGCGTTCTAACAACTCTGTTCACTCCCAAAATGTAATGTGCAAAATGTGCAATCACAAAAATAGTAACACTCAAAATAGTGCAGAGCAATAGCAACATCAATAACTCAACGTTGCTCGAACGTTAATGTCACACAACACACAAAATAAACATTTAAAGCTCACGTTCTGAAGTTATTCCTCATCCACAAATCCCTCGAATTCTTCTTCTTCTTCGGTGTGCTTCACTTGTTTTTTGACACCATCTGTGATGTGGACGCGCATGCAGTCGTAGATCAACAGGGACGGAGCTGCGTGAAAAAAGTCACCCCGGTCTCTTCGCTCATCTTTTCTTCATCCATCCATCCCTTCGAGTTAGCTTTTATGATGACACCGGCTGGAAAGTTCTCTTTTGGCAAGGTCTTCCTTTTGAATATCACCGTGGGTGGAAGTTTCTGGCCGTTAGCATGGCAAGCTAACGGATATTCACCGTACGTGTTCCCGTTGTATCCACAGTGCGGTTCACAGGAATATCAAAAGTCAGTGGAACCTTGTACGCGTGTCTCTTAGTAGGAGACATTTTGTGGTCTTTACAGAAACACACAAATGAAATGAAACGTAATATCCGCGCGCTTCTTCTTCTACGGGGGCGGGTGCTCACCTTGGCGGTTGCTTACAGTAGAAGAAGAAGCGCTTCCTCTTCTATGGGGGCGGTTGCTTACCGTAGAAGAAGAAGCGCTTCCTCTTCTACGGGGAAAAAAGATGGCGGCTGTTTACCGTAGTTGCGAGGCCTAAACTTTATGAAAATAAATATTAATATTAATCCATATATAAAGCGCACCGGGTTATAAGCCGCACTGTCAGCTTTTGAGAAAATGTGTGGTTTTTAGGTGCGGAAAATACGGTACATGCATTTTTGAAAAGCAGTTTGTAAACCACTTAATGCCCAAGTAAGCAGAAGTAAAACTGAGTGAGGCTGCAGCAGAAGCCTGATCATGAAGAAGACTATGAATTAATCAGAATTAGCATGGGCCAGCAGACTAAATGAGCTTCTGTTCCTACTGAGTGATGGCTGAAGTGTAAATTGGTCTGTTATTAGCTCGACTTCAGGAAGCATGGAACATGGACTAATCTGACTACCCTCTGCCTGTTAGTGTGTAGGGCAAATTGCCCCAGTAATTCTATGTTTGTGGTTTAATCAGTCACCATCCTGAGTGGGTAAACAAAACAAGAAAAGTCAATGAAAGAGCTTCAGTAGAGCGCTCGTGTACTTGTCATTTAAGTATCAGTTATGATATAGTTTGTAAAAAAGCCATGCAAATAAGGTTATACATGTTTGTTTTTGTTACTAAATTGAGATTGACGTAAGTCAATATGTCAGATTGGTCTTGGCATAAGTTTATTGCTGCTTTTTAAGAACAGTGTTGATAAAAGCTGCATTCAAGAATCAAGCTACTTGGTACACTCTCTGGTAGGGATTGCCAATTGACCACATTTTCTTGATTGACTATGAGGAAGATTACTGATCAATGAATTGAAAGGTAGCAAAAACAGGGTTTCTTATACATTTATTGGCCAACTAACAAACCCTGTGGTGGGTTCAACTTTTGTCCTCCTCCCCAAAATCAACTGAAAACGGACAAATGTCCATCGAGTAAGTCACTTAGGGACGCAAATCTCTTTGTGACGGACGATTCGATTCAAATCTCAATACGTGGGTTACGATGTGATTCAAAAACGAGTTATCTATAAAACAGAACAAATCGATGCGATTAGATTTCAGTGTTTCCCATAAACTGCCAAGATACCTGTGGCGGTGGGGGCGTGGCTATGGGCGTGGTCACCATGACATCATCGAGTAATTTGCATAATTTACTACAATGATATGATTTTCTCTAAAAAGGCTCAAAGAATGTATACTTACTAATTAATAATAACAGTTTTGTTTTAAACGTCCATCCATCCATCCATTTTACAATATAATTACAACACTTTATGTACATATTTATATACAGATTTGAACAATAAGTTATTCACTGAATTATATTTATTCATTGTGGTTCTCACAAAAAATATATCTTATAAAAATATAAAAGCTAAAATGTCTCTTAAAGCTCTGCCCCTTTAATTAGTGCATACTAAATAATTGAACTTTAGCCTACTACTACAACCATATTATTTACCAGCAACATAAAGTGAAACAGAGGCAGAGGTGTCCTGCCACAGTCACTAACAAATAAACAGAAAACAGTAGTGGTGGTAGATAGACACAAAGCTTCATCAAACATCTGATCCACTGAACAAAGAGTTCCAAAAATCTTGATCCTACATTTCTCTTTTGTAAAGTAAATCTGAACAGCCGATATGGGCATCTACATCAACTATATGATTTGCCTGAGAAGCTGGACAGGACAAAAAAAAAATAAAAATATATATATATATATATATATATATATATATATATATATATATATATATATATATATATATATATATATATATATATATATATATATATATATATATATATATATATATATAAAAAAATAAAAATAAAAATAAAAATCTATTTGTGGCGGCCTTAATTCTTTCGTGGCGGGCCGCCACAAATAAACGAATGTGTGGGAAACACTGATTTAGTGTATGAACAATTTGATTCTATGGTTAACATTTGTTGATGGACACATTATTTTTTACAGCACATAAGAACAAAACGGGTGACAGATGTGTGGGGTTTTTTTTTTTAAGCATTCTAACTTGCACAAAAACGTAAATAAAAGTCGGCTAACAGCAGAGCCAATGGGAGTTAAAGTTAAAGTGCCGATGATTGTCACACACACTAGGTGTGGCGAAATTATTCTCTGCATTTGACCCATCACCCTTGAGTTCTTCTATTCCGTTCGTAAAACCCAATTAAAAACATCCAAAAACTGCCAAAATTACTCTATTTACAGTTTGTGACTTGATTTTAACCAAGTATTGTTATTATAAGCGCTAACGCAGACAAACTATTTATAGCGGCGCTCACAAGCCTATGTTGACATGGAGTGGTAAGCTGCTTCCTTGTTTCCTTGCTCGTCAAACCTTATTCAGTATCATAAATCATGCTTCTCACCTGGATAGCAGAAGGACGAGGACGTATTCCGACAAGTTGGTACACCGTGACAGACAATTTAGAGCCGGGAATGGCGAGAACGACACGACGCTTAGTTGCACCCCCCATTTTCTTCGTGAGGATTATGAGTCATTCTTCATCTAAACAAGGATATATGAATATCCCAGAAGTCGGCATCGTAATGACAGCAGACATTGTACAGTAAGTGATGTTTTATTATGTTTGTTGGCTCTCATGAAGTCTGCAGGGAGTAATAATCAGTGATGCAGTGGAATTTAAAAAAAAAGTTTTTTAAATGAATGCTTAAAGGCCTACTGAAAGCCACTACTAGCGACCACGCAGTCTGATAGTTTATATATCAATGATGAAATCTTAACATTGCAACACATGCCAATACGGCCGGGTTAACTTATGAAGTGACATTTTAAATTTCCTGCTAGACTTCCGGTTGACAATGTCTATGTATGATGACATATGCGCGTGACGTCAATCGTTGAAACGGAAGTATTCGGACACATTGTATCCAATACAAAAAGCTCTGTTTTCATCTCATAATTCCACAGTATTCTGGACATCTGTGTTGGTGAATCTTTTGCAATTTGTTTAATGGACAATGAAGACTGCAAAGAAGAAAGTTGTAGGTGGGATCGGTGTATTAGCGGCGGACTACAGCAACACAACCAGGAGGACTTTGAGATGGATAGCAGACGCGCTAGTCGCCGACCTCACCTTGACTTCCTCCGTCTCCGGGCCGCCGACCGCATCTGTGATCGGGTGAAGTCCTTCGTCGCACCGTCGATCGCTGGAACGCAGGTGAGCACGGGTGTTGATGAGCAGATGAGGGCTGGCTGGCGTAGTTGGATAGCTAATGTTTTTAGCATAGGTCCGGTTGCTAAGTTAGCTTCAATGGCGTCGTTAGCAACAGCATTGTTAAGCTTCGCCAAGCTGGAAAGCATTAACCGTGTATTTACATGTCCATGGTTTAATAGTATTGTTGATTTTCTGTCTATCCTTCCAGTCAGGGGTTTATTTCTTTTGTTTCTATATGCAGTTAAGCACGATGCCATCATGTTAGCTCTGTAGCTAAAGTGCTTCGCCGATGTATTATAGTGGAGATAAAAGTCACTGTGAATGTCCATTTCGCGTTCTCGACTCTCATTTTCAAGAGGATATAGTATCCGAGGTGGTTTAAAATACAAATCCTTGATCCACAATAGAAAAAGGAGAGAGTGTGGAATCCAATGAGCCAGCTTGTACCTAAGTTACGGTCAAGGCGAAAAAAGATACGTCCTGCACTGCACTCTAGTCCTTCACTCTAACGTTCCTCATCCACGAATCTTTCATCCTGGCTCAAATTAATGGGGTAATCGTCGCTTTCTCGGTCCGAATCGCTCTCGCTGCATTGAAAACAACGGGGAATTGTGAGGAATACTAGCTCCTGTGACGTCACGCTACTTCCGGTACAGGCAAGGCTTTTTTTATCAGCAACCAAAAGTTGCAACTTTATCGTCGATGTTCTCTACTAAATCCTTTCAGCAAAAATATTTGCAATATCGCGAAATGATCAAGTATGACACATAGAATGGATCTGCTATCCCCGTTTAAATAAAAAAAATTAATTTCAGTAGGCCTTTAAAATGATCAAAATACGTAAATATTAAATGTTATTATAATGTTCCTGTTACTACATGATATATATACCTACATCATGTATATAAGACTTTAATGGAGGTCTTTGGATGTTTTTTGAAGGGCTTTAAAGGCAGAATAGAGCAGCTACCAAAGACTTCATTGTAAGCGAACTTTTGATTGCATTTATTTAATATTTAGAATGCATTAAAAAAAATACATCCCTTGTCATGTCCTTCATAATGATTCCCCAAAAAGTGCAGTTCCCCTTTAATTGTTCAAGGACTGAGTTTTGCATCATGGCAAATTATGCAAATTAGACGGAGACATCATTAAACCGTTGATTAATTAACATACTCATCCCTTCATGTTAGAATACTGAATAATAGCATTTCCCAACGTTCTCACTCTCGATAAATAAACAGGAAACGAGTGGCTGCTTTTACCGAGAAAGTCCACTAACAACTGCACTTTCTATTTTTGCTATAGTGCCACTAATATGGAAAGTACTCCCAGCAAAAACAAGCAACTGCACAGTACGCTTGCACTCACCTTTCCTTCCTTTCAAGGAAATGTAATATTCGGAAGGCATGTCCGCACAAGCCGACAAGCTAATTAGAAGATCAAAAGTAAAGCAGCTCATTTTGCACAGGCGAACAAAACGGACAAATCAATGAGGAAGTCAGACTCTACTGTGCCGCTGGCTGCTAGAATGTTTGAGATCCTCTCAACACCCCGCTGACAATAATTACATGCTCTAGCTAAAAATCCCTGTGCTAATGACTCATTCAAAATCAATGGGCTGCATCTAGGATTTGTATCATACTGTACAAGAGCAGTACTGGAAGCACAGGCAATGTGCAATCGTGGACATAAACACAAAGTACTGCATTCCCAAAAGGGTTACAGATAAAGGTGTTGTTGGTATCAAGCGCAGCGGTCCAAGCGAGCGACGGATCACAAGCGTTCATTAAGGGAACAACATGGCAAGTTTATCTATGGAGCACAATATGTGCACAAGGTAATTCCAAGTGCTGTACAAGGCAAAACTAAAAATGAAATAATCATAAGTAGTCATGATTCAAATTAATGTCCAACAGTTACACTTCCTGACACGAGTTGCCAACCATAAACATCTTATAAGTAGACGCAGCATCGAGCGCTACTGCCTACTGCCGCCATCTTGGAGTGGTGATCCGCTCCACTCAGTGCAATTCATTTGTCAGGAGCAATGAACTGTCAAGCGCATTTAATTCATCTTACCTCACTGAATACCACTGAGTTTCACACGTTTTTTTTGTCATACGTGTAGCTATGATAAAGGACACATGTTTTGGCGTGTTTTATGATTCGTAGTTTGCTTAACAGTGATAGAATATTCTTATATGCTTTAAGTGACTAGATGTCTGAGATCATAACTGGGAATATAATCCCATAGAAGGGGGAAAAAACGGTCAGATATTTTTAAGTTGAAGAAACAATATGATTAGGTTATATATATACACGCATATATCCTACATAAACAATGTATGAATACATTAGATATACACACTACCGTTCAAAAGTTGGGGTCACATGGAAATGTCCTTATTTTTGAAGGAAAAGCACTGTACTTTTCAATGAAGATAACTTTAAACTAGTCTTAACTTTATAGAAATACACTCTATACATTGCTAATGTGGTAAATGACTATTCTAGCTGCAAATGTCTGCTTTTTGGTGCAATATCTACATAGGTGTATAGAGGCCCATTTCCAGCAACTATAACTCCAGTGTTCTAATGGTACAATGTGTTTGCTCATTGGCTCAGAAGGCTAATTGATGATTAGAAAACCCTTGTGCAATCATGTTCACACATCTGAAAACACTTTAGCTCGTTACAGAAGCTACAAAACGGACCTTCCTTTGAGCAGATTGAGTTTCTGGAGCATCACATTTGTGGGGTCAATTAAACGCTCAAAATGGCCAGAAAAAGAAAACTTTCATCTGAAACTCGACAGTCTATTCTTGTTCTTAGAAATGAAGGCAATTCCACAAAATTGTTTGGGTGACCCCAAACTTTTGAACGGTAGTGTGTATATCTTAGGGACATATAGACTGTATCTCTGTTGCTGCAGCAGCAGAGAGTTTATTCTGTCTTGACACTTTGTATTGATATTTTGTATTACATTCTTCCCTTAAATCAGGGGTGTCAAACGTACGGCCCGAGGGCCGGATCAGGCCCGCGAACAGGTTTTATTCGGCCCGCGGGATGAGTTTGCTAAGTATAAAAATGTACCTGAAATATTTGAATGAAAGAAACCGCTGTTCTAAATGTGTCCACTGGATGTCGCAATAGCAATTCTTTGTATCTTTGTAAATTATGCTACATATGTACAAAATAAACCACATGATGTTAGTACATCAGTCGAGGAAAATGAGCAAACAACATAAATAACATACTGTAATTTGATTTTGATATAATTTTTTAAATCTTGATAGATTGAAAATTAACACAAATGAGTTGACTGATGAACATTATCACATAATTTATACAGAAAATATAAATAACTACAAATAAAGTATATATACTATTAACCGCAACAGGTAATTGTAAAATAACCCCAAAAACATTATGATTTGTACAATTTCCGAAAATGCTTGTTCTATTTTTAAACAAAGAAAACAATCTGAAGTTGTCTTTATTTTTAAGTTATCTTGCTGTGATTTTACCAGTCCGGCCCACTTGGGAGTAGATTTCTCTCCATGTGGCCCCCGATCTACAATGAGTTTGACACCCCTGCCTTAAATGATCATGTTTACAGTGATTGTTTTATATGTATTTTTTATGTACGTCGCATTGGATAAAAGCGTCTGCCAAATACTTCAACATAAACATTTATAAACACCTGAAAGTCTTCATATCAGCTAAAACCACCAATCTGCTTCACTGGATTCGGAATAAAACCAAACTCTGTCTTACCCAACAATGCTAGTATTTGAATATTGTTACTTGAAGACTTATTCCTGGTTACAATTATACTGTTAAGAAAGTATTGTCTTATACTTTGCCTAAAATGAGAATGCATCCTAATCAGTGGCGGCTGGTGAATTTTGTTTTAGGTATCACAATCATTTATTTCAACTTTATGTTATTCAAGTATGACATTTTTAAATGTAATTAATTTCATTGACAAGCAATTCTATTATAGTCATACTCTTGTTTGCTAGCGGCTACGATTTCAGTACTATCGAAGATCTTTGCTCCTTCTCAACTCTGTGGTAATATTCTTTACACAAAATACAACCAATAGTACGTTAATGTTAAATCTTACTTGTGAAAAGTAATCCCCCGATTCCTATTTTCAACAGTCCGCTCATTTGAGCAGGAAAACGCTGAACAATATCTTTGTTTTCTACCTGTCAACTGTCAGTTTCGGCTGCTCGCCGGCTCCTCATCCCCACTTCAAGATGGCGGCCCAATTTCTCGCGTCACAGCAGCCAATGCTGCGTCTACTTATAAGATGTCTATGTACCCAACCGTCCCTGGAAAAATCAACATGCACCATATTTATTTACAATCAAACTATTTATCCTGTCTTAAATTGGTGTAATAGTCACATCCTTGTTAATGACAGCTTACTACAGACGAAGTTAATCAATGCCAGCATGTCTGATTGCTACCCTGTCAAAATTATTGTTGTGTGACTTTTCTAGCATCTTTATATATTACCTTTGCCTTGACTGTCAATCTGCCTCAGTTTGACAGCAGCAGGCTAAAGTCAGCCTCCGGCAACACCAGCTATCTTAACTTAGCCAATCCCCTGATTCGGTGATCAGGCTTTACTTTCACCTTTTTCATTTAAGTTGCAAAGATTAGAACTCCAAATCTAGATATCCGTGATATAGATGCTTTAAAAAACGACCGATGGCACTAGGGTGGCGACATTGCAGTTGCTGAGGCACCAAAATACAGATGCAACTATTATATATCTTTTACCATTGCTATAAACGACCATTGTGTGCGTGTGGATAAGGATAAGTTTAAGTGGGATTTACCTGGGTAACATTAGCCGGCTTAGTGTAGAAGGGGCCTGAGCATGCGCGGTTTTTGCTTAGTGGTGAGAAAGAATTTGCCATCAATCCCACATGTGTGCTCGGCATTGTCCGTGGGTGCCGAAGCACCCATGGGATCGGCGCCTATGCACTAGTGTGGGTGACATTAGGAGTAAGGTGGGTGAAGTGTCATGCCCAAAGACACAACGGCAGTGACGAGGATGGCGGCAGCTAGATTCGTACCGGGAACACTCAAGTTTCTGGACGACCATTCCAGACGGTTTCAACTTTAATATTCCATCAAAAAGTGTGTACATTGACTTGCTTTGTGAAGAGAATACAGGTCAGAAATATCCAACTTCCTCTTTTTCCGGAATTCAGTATAATGAACATAAATACAGGAACAGCATTATAATGCAGTATTCTGATGTGAAATAGTCACATGAAATATATTTGTAAATACATAGGGAAATAGTAATGATCATGACCTAACCTTTCAACTTTCACATCCACCTACACACACAGACACTTCCTCTTCTTAAGGGGTGTAACGAGACAGTAATGACTTGTTTGCAGATTCCACAGAAGACACATGTGGAGCCAAATTAGTCATTGAGTCTTCTTTCCACCTGTAATGAGCCTGTTATTGTTCTGTTGACTTTTGCTGTCTTATTGTTCTGTTCTGTTATTGATCTAAAAATGACAAAACCTGCCATGAACCGTAATTATTATAGCAATGGAGAGAATAAAACAAACAAAACAACATATGGACCTCACATATATATACATACACACACATATACATATATATATATATATATATATATATATATATATATATATATATATATATATATATATATATATATATATATATATATATACACACATACCGTATTTCCTTGAATTGGCGCAGGGAATATAGTATTCGCACGTCTAGAATTACTGCCGGGTCAAACTCGTTTTTCAAAATAATTAACGCATGCTTGGCCTTATCGCCGGTTTATTATTGAAGCTGGATCAAATTCGTTTCGCAAAATATTAATTTTATTATCGCATGTCTATAATTTTCGCCGGGTCTAACTCGTTTCGCAAAATATTTAACATATGGCTAGAACTTCCACCGGGTCAAATTCGTTACGTCACGAGTGACGCATCTGTCCTCATTTTCAAAATGGAGGAAGCTGCTTTCAGATTGAGTGAGCCTATGGCTTTGCACTTTGTTTATATTATAAATGTTTTTTTGCATTCTATTTTAGTTACTTTGAATTTATAACCCCCTGGCGCTGCTTTGTATTCTTTTTGTACTGTTTTGTACTACTTTTGTACTTATTTGATTGTTGAAATGTTGAAATGTATAAATAAAACTTTAAAAAAAAAAAAAAAAAAAAAAAAGGAAGCTGCTTTCAGTAGTTTACAATCGCACAAAGGAAAAAAGATAAAGAGCTTTTCAGTAGGATTTAAGGTCCAAGCTATTGAATACCGGTACAGTATGCTAAAGAGAACAGTAAGCAGCTATGTTTTATTAATATACCGTAGCTGCGTGTGTGAAATACTGTATAAGTCATTAAATGACTCCCGCCTCCTGGTGGTAGAGGGCGCTGCCGCGCTAGTGATCCTTCTTGCGACTTCCGGTACTGCAGAAGAAGTGAACACACGCAGCAAGAGAT